>NC_041707.1:4351570-4651570 GCF_900700375.1 Denticeps clupeoides
GGATCAGGGTACATTTTTAAAAAAAATAATTCAACAATCTATATGCTCACATACACCAGTGTAGAGGTGCATGAAAGATGTGCCACTTTTGTAATTTTCCAATGTGAAGCCCCTGTATGGCCGCTTTAGTCTGACCACGGCGGGTAAATGAACCCTTGCTGTAGCCATGGATTTTTTGTTTGAACAGCAGCATTACTGTAATGAAGGTTCTGGCCATGTCACTGCTCTGATCACGTACAAAGTCTGTTTGAATATTGATTTGAAAAACACTGGCAGCTGAGGCCTCCAAACAGGTTATTTGATTTCCTTGCCAAAGATTTAGGAAATGAGTTTTCTCGCCGAGATCCGCATCTTCAATATGAATTTTGCCCGGTATGAAATGAAAGGAATCTGAAATCAATGACTTGCTTTCTTGCTTTTTCCGTTGTCTGCAGTGACTTCCTGGTAAAGGTCGTGGAGGTGTCCGATAGCAGCAAGCAGAAGACCCTCAGAGGCCATGAGGCCCCTGTCTTAAGTGTGGCCTTAGACCCCAAGGACGAGTTTCTGGTTTGAATTTTTTTTTAAAGACTTATCTGTGTATATCCCTGTTATATCTATGTTATAAACCCTGGATAAAAGGTTTTTGTAATGCACATCACTGGCACTGAATAAGCATTTATAGAACATAATGAAAATAGACCGTTCTTTATTAAACGTTTATTTTTATTTTATTTAAGGCAATAATACAATAATGTGATGACTAATTAAGAAAAAAAAATACAGATGTAATACAGATGTTCAAATTCGGATAAGTACTTTCATTTATCATGTATAATATTCTAATCATTTAACATTGGATTTATAATTTTCAACCGCTGACCACCATAATCACCTATGTAAAATATAAAATTGCACTTTACAAGTAAAGAAAGTGGCATATGTTAAATTAAATAAAATATATATATATTTTTTTATCTAGTAGTAGTTTAAATTGAAGGAGTGGTATATGAAAATACATTTTAGATATATACACCTGTCCTATGTATCTATATATAATACATGCGCACACACACACACACACACTCACACATATATAACAGCGTGAGTGTTATAATATTAACCGGAGATAGGATATAGCACTTCTATATAATTATTTTCTGTACTTTTTAACATCGTTTTAAATAGTAGGAGTTTAGGAATGTCTTTGAGGGTAAGAAAATATCTTTATTTATTAGGCCTCCTCCAGTTGTGATGGATCTGTAGCTGTGTGGAGAATTGATGAGCAGGTAACGTGACTGATCAGATTAATCTCTATTGACATCTGTTGCTCATTTGCCCTGTTTTATTTATTTATCTGTCTATCTATCCTGTGTAATTTCTGACCGTTAAAGGCTCGGGTGACTAGCTGGAATGTGCTCCAGAAGTCCAGCGACGTAATCAACTCCAAGTCCCTCTGTCGTCTTGCCTGGCAGCCATCTGGAAAGGTATTACACCTTGTTCTGAGATTAAAAAATACCAGTAATCGCCTTAGGTTGTGTGTAGTAAAAAAAAATATATATATATTTTTTTTTACATTTTGTTTATGCTTTAGGGCAGACTACCTGCAAATATGAGACATGACCACCTCCTTATCCTCTAGTTTGACCACAGTATGATTATTCACAACCTTGAGATTTTTGGGTTGTAGAGGAGAGGAGGCAGTGAGATGTCGGCGTAGATCAGTGTCAGGCTGATGCCTGTCGGATGCTCTTCTTCCCAGCTCCTGGCCGTGCCGGTGGGTTTGGCCGTACAGCTTTATGAGAGAGACTCCTGGAGCCATGTCAGTTCCCTGTCTGATGACTTTATCACAAAGGTGGGTGGGAAAGAGACGCGTACGCCAGCGTGTGCGGTTTTGTGCTTTAAGTAGATGGAAAGTCCACGGTTCTCAACTCGCTAAATGGGAATTGTTCTTTCTCTGGGTCAGGCAGTAAATGTGGTGATCTGGTCTCCCTGTGGGAAGTTGTTGGCTGCTGGAAGTGTTGGTGGAAACCTGGCAGTTTGGGATGTGGAGGCCAAACTCTGCGTTGAGAGGTGTGTAAAGCTTCCTGCAGTCCACTGTAATACCTGAGTGTGAAAGCGAGGAGAAAGAACCCAGTCAATTTGGAAATGTAGTAATTAGTGTTTAGTAAAGAGGAAATGTGTGGAGCATGACCTTCCAGATAAAACACGGGTTTGTTTATTTATTTATTAAAACCTTCCAGGCAGAAACACGAGAAGGGTTATACGGTGTGTGGAATGGCTTGGCATCCCTCTGGAGTGCAGATCGCTTACACGGACACCGAGGGCTGCCTCGGCCTCCTGGACGGAGTGTGTGTCTCCTCTGCGTCTGCACAGAAAAGCCTCAAGGTTTGTTGGTTTGTGTTCAACTAATTCAGTACGGGTCTAATTTTGTCTGATTTTCTCCCTCCCAGCCAAATGAACATTTGCTTTTATAAATAATAAAAGGCAAGAGTAGGGCTGGGAGAAATAATATTGTATTATTCAGAATTACTGTATAAATGCTAAATTCGGCCCTTTATTGCAGAAGGTGACATTAATATAAAAATGTAATCCAAGTTAAACATTGTAAATTCTTTTATTTTAAAGCAAAATATATACACTTATATTGTTATTTACATGAGGGCTATTCTTATTTGCTCTGAATTTTAATGAAATAAGTAAAAGTTCCCTTTGATATTACTAATAATGTATGAGGGGAAAAAAATCATTAGTTTAATATTAATTACCCCCAAAATTTGGACTGTAACAGGGATAGCCCCAAATAACAAAAATTGACAATGTCAGCAGCATGTTTTTCCTCAATGACCACTTGACTGCGACGTCTCATGCTCCTCACTAGCCTCGTGATGTTATTTTGAGACAAAGCCTTCCACTATTTCAGAAGTTCTACACACAGTTCTGCCGGTTCACGTGGGGGTGGGGTACTACGATCATTCAGCTTCAGCTGCAACTGGTCCCAGATGTGCTCTATGGGGTTCAAGTACCATATGAGGCACTCCAACTTCCTGAATTTGAGCTGTGACAATTCTGCCACTATGTGGTGGAGCATTCTCATCCATGAACAGGACGTTATGGGCTGTGAATGATATGAGAATAATTGACCTTTTAATTTTACTAAATACTATGGGAATGTTCAGCACATAGATATGGGTAATATTTATTCGCATTAATGCCACTGTTTCAATGAAAAGTAGTTGTGGTGGTCTAACTATAGTGTGTGTGTGTTGAAGTATGTGCTAGAAATCAGTTCTTCTGTATGCATGGCACAGTTCACCATGCTAATTGTTGGAGGTTTCGAAAGAAAAGATACAGGATTCTTGGGAGATTTTTAAAAATGTTTTTTTTAATGTGTTTATTCTGAATAGGCCCCAGACACCAAAGCAGCAAAGGACTACGATGCCCTCTTTGACGAGGAAGATGACGGACTCCTCGATGAAGAAGCAAGCGAGTCTCATTCACCTGTGAAGAAGAATGCTGATGCAGAGGGAGATGACGAGGATTATGACATGATACCCACGACGGCGAGACCTCGAAACAGAGGGTCGTTCCTGGATGATGACGAGAACTCTCTAGGTGAGGGGAGCTAATCAGGGGCTAAAGACGCAACTGGTGAAGACTGGTACTGCTTTTTTCCTCAGAGAAAGTCGGTCATTGTCGTGTTTTTTTTTTTTTTTTTTTTAACACTTTCAAATCCCCTCCGCTTCCAGACACAGGCTCTGTGAACGTGGACCGGTTCAGTGAAAATAATTTTGGCGGCAGCGCGGAGCCGGCCACTGCTCCGGTCAAATCCCGACCCGCGTATGATGGGCCGGTGCCCACCCCACGTCAGAAGGCCTTTCAGCCCAGCTCCACCCCGGCACATCTCATGCATCGCTTTATGGTGAGGGGCGAATTTTACATTTGCGTTAATAATTTCTTGCGTTATTCGTGGTTCACGTTGCCAATATAATTTCTGTAAACGAATCTCAGGTATGGAACTCCGTTGGGATTGTGCGCGGCTACAACGACGAGCACGACAACGCAATCGACGTCGAGTTCCACGACACGGCCATCCACCACGCCATGCACCTCAGCAACTCTCTCAACCACACTATGGTGGATCTCTCCCAGGAGGCCTTGCTGCTGGCCTGCGAAGGAACAGAGGAGCTCTCCAGGTGAGCAACTACCCCTGCTGCGTTGTTGGGTGTGCGGTCTTAATTAAAGCTCTGGGGATCAAATGTCACCCGTTCCCCTCCTCAGTAAGCTCCAGTGTTCGCATTTCTCCACCTGGGACACCTGTAAGGAGTGGACGGTGGACCTGCCGAAGGGGGAGGATGTGTGTGCCGTGTGTTTGGGCCAGGGCTGGGCTGCAGCGGCCACCAGCGCGCTGCTGGTTCGTCTCTTCTCAATAGGTGGCGTTCAGAGGGAGATGTTCAGCCTCCCTGGGCCTGTGGTCTGCATGGTGGGACACGGAGAGCAGCTACTCATCGCCTACCACAGAGGTACCATAGCTTGACATAAATTGCACATTCCACCACGGGTTTTGAAATTAACCTCTTAATCGATGGAGCATGATGCAGCACAGAGCATAATTGATTAAATCAGAATGATTTTGCAAATGTTATTTTAAAACTAGTGCCGGTAGTGACCGTGGCTTCTTGATCTGACTACAGCACCACTCCGGGTAGTAGTTTGGCCTTGTCCACACGGACTCATTTTTACTGCGCTTTGTAGCAGTGTTCCACTGGCGTTTGCTTAAAATCGTTTAGCATTCATTGGGATTTTTGGCAGAAATTTATGCTAAGAAAACGAGGCCTTAACTCTAATCTCACATATTTGAAAACGTAACGTAGGAACATTTTCGGAATTCACTGATTATTTAATTTGAATCGAATCGTGAGACCAGTCAAAGTTCACCTCTACATTTCACTCGGCGTTAGAACAGCTGAGTCACAAAATATTTTTAAACGAAAGCTATAAAACCTTTTTCTCCAGGAAATACTTAGATTAAACATTATGTATATTTATTTTTAAAAATTATATTAATGAAGTTTGGTTCAGAGTTATTAAACATAGGATATTTGCAGATCAAGTCCTAATGAACCAAATGAGAAATTAAAAAATATATATTTTAAAGTACTTAAAAATTATTTGAGAATTTAAAGTTTGTAGGAGGAAAAATTACAAAAAGTATACAGTGTGTACGAAATGTATTCAGACCCCTTTTCCACTGTTATATTGCAGCTATTTGCCAAAATGTTTTTTTTAATGTACACACAGCACCCCATATTGACAGAAAAACACAATTGTTGACATTTTTGCAGATTTATTAACGAAGAACTGAAACTGAAAAAGTATTCTGACTTTTTGCTTTGACACTCATATATTTAACTCGGGTGGTGTCCATTTCTTCTGATAGATGTTTCTACACCTTCGCTTGAGTCCAGCTGTGTTTTGATTAAACTGATTGGACTTGATTAGAAAGCCACACCCCTGTCTATATAAGACCTTACAGCTCACTATGAATGTCAGAGCAAATGAGGATCATGAGGTCAAAGGAACTGCCTGAAGAGCTCAGAGACAGAATTGTGGCAAGGCACAGATCTGGCAACGGTTGCCAAAAAAGATTCTGCTGCACTTCAGGTTCCTAAGAGCACAGTGACCTCCAGAACCCTTCCTACAGCTGGCCGTCCGGCCAAACTTAGCTGTCGAGGGGGAAGAGTGGTGAGAGAGGTAAAGAACAACCCAAAGATCACTGTGGCTGAGCTCCAGATATGCAATGGGTAGACTTGCTACAACTTTCTACCATCCCTGCAGTCCTCCACCAGTTGGGGCTTTATGCCAGAGTTGCACGAAGGAAGCAAGACAAGATGGTGAGAAATAAGATTCTCTGGTCTGATGATACCAAGATAGAACTTAGTTGGCCTTAATTATAAGTGGTATGTATGGGGGGGACAGGCACTGCTAATTACCTGTCCAATACAGTCCCAACAGTGAAGCATGGCGGTGGCAACATCATGCTGTGGGGGTTTTGCAGCTGGGGAAGATGAATGCGGCAAAGTACAGGGACATCCTGGACAAAAACCTTGTCCAGAGTGTCAGGACCTCCGACTGGGTCCTGGGTTTTACCTTCCAGCAAGACAACGACCCTAAGCACACATCTAAAATAACGAAGTCGCGGCTTCACAACAACTCTGACTGTTCTTGATTGGCCCGGCCAGAGCCCTGAATTAAATCCAATTGAGCATCTCTGGAGAGACCCTAAAAATGGCTGTCCATCAATGGTTACCATCCAACCTGCCAGAACTGGAGAGGATATATTGAGCAAATTGGTCTGATACTTGGGACCATGTGATATTTCAGTTTTTCTTTATTAATAAATCTGCAGAAATGACAAGAGTCCTGTGCTGTGTGTACATTAATGAGGAAAAAATGTAACTTTATTTTAGCAAATGGCTGCAATATAACAGTGAACAATTTAAGGGGGTCTGCCGTGAAAAGTTTAGCAGACTTCTGCCTTTTGCTTTTCTGTGTTGCACCCTTGTCAGGTGTAAGTGAGGTGTTTCTGCTCCCAGGTACAGGGTTCGATGGAGAACAGTGTTTAGGAGTGCAGCTGCTGCAGTTTGGCCGCCGCAGACGGCAGGTCATCCACGGGGAGCCCCTCCCACTCTCAGTCAAGTCTTATTTGGCCTGGATGGGTTTCACGGCTGAGGGTAGGCCATGCTTTCTTTTTTTTTTTTTTTTTATTATTATTATTTTTTACTTGTGTGTTTTGAGCCGTGATTAATTCAGAGAGGAATGTCACTTTTTTTTTTTTTTTTTTTTGTAGGCACCCCTTGCTTTGTTGATTCTGAAGGGGTGGTACGACTCCTCAACCGGTCCCTAGGAAATGCATGGACCCCAGTGTGCCACACCAGAGAGAACTGCAAGAGCAAATCGGACCATTACTGGGTAGTTGGTGTTCATGAGAGTCCACAGCAGCTTAGGTGTATCCCATGTAAAGGGTCTCGGTTTCCTCCGACGCTGCCCCGCCCCGCCGTGGCCATCCTGCCTTTCAAGCTGCCGTATTGTCACACCGCAACAGAGAAAGGCCAGCTGGAGGTAGGAGTCTCTCCAGATCCCTTCGGGCAGGTCTGGGCGTGTGCCCATGCCGTAACTGTTGTTGAAATGCCTGCTCTGTCTGTCTGTCTGGTTTCCAGGAACAGTACTGGCGCTCGGTGCTCTTCCACAATCACTACAGCTTCCTGTCCTCCAGTGGCTATGAGATTGATGAGGAGGCCCAAAACCAGGCTTCCAAGGAGCAGCAGGAGCTCCTAATGAAGATGTTTGCTGTAGGTTGTGCATGGGAAATAGGGGCTTATTTGGTTAAGGAAATTGATTTTGTAACATGACTGATTTAGATTTTTATGAGTTCCCTTATCTTATGTGGACACTGAAACCTTCTGCAATATTTACACACATGGCCTGGTTACTTTACATGAAATGTGTTAATTCTGAGGGAATTTCAAGCCACAACAGCACTATTACAGCATCTTTTTTTTTTTTTTTTTTTTTTTTTTTTTTTTAAGCTCAATTTATAAATGCAATGTGTAGGGCCTCCTAGAGTAAAGTCAAGTACATCCTCTGGATTTACACACACAGGTTACAAAACCAGAAACACACTTCATTTCTCCCCTTGTCTATTCATAACTAAACCACCCTTTTTCTTTTTTTGTGTAATTATTTCAGTAACCCAGAACACACATCGTGTTTTAATGCTATAAACAGTCCCTTCTATACTTTGCATGCACAAAATAGAGCAAGAAGTGTTGCCAGGTATCAAATTATTTTAGCAACAATTCGTCTAAACATAAACTGCTGGAATTGAGCACTTAACTGCCATGACTTAACAGTCTGGCACCGTTGAGCACGCGGCCCCTTCCGTTTTAATGTAAAGTTGTCCGCAACAAAAATTTGAAGATCAAGGGTAGGACAAATGTAGTCCTTTTTTTTTTTTTAGCTAATATAAGTTTGACTTCATTTTTCTATTATCTCCCAGTGACGTGGTGGGGTTTGTCCATGATCGTTTTAAAAAAAATCACTTTACGCAGCTGGCCTGTAAGATGGAGCGGGAGTTTCGCTGCATGGAGCTGGCGGAGATGATGACGCAGAGCGTGGTGACGCTGGCTATCCGCTACGCCACCAGCTCCAGGCGCATGGCGCTGGCACAGCGCCTTGGTCAGCTCGCACTGGAGAAGGCCAATCAGTTGCAGGGGGAGGTGCAAGAGCAGGAGGACGACGACGACGAGGAGAACTATGGCAGTGCAAAGCAAAATTCTCGGTAAACATCACCATGATCTACTCTGGTTTTGTATGGCAGGATATGGATGTCACCTGGGTTTCATTGCGTTAAGCTTTGGTGTGACATGACAGGTTCAGAGAGAGCTGTGGGGGGAGTAGAAGTCGACCGAGCAATGCCAGAGCAGAGGAAGAGTATGAGGAGGAGGTCGAGCATGAGGAGCAGATGGAAACCGAGGAACCAGCTGAGAACAGGAGATCTCGTAAGTTCTTGTAATGTCCAGGTCACCACCAGAAATTTGACATATTAACAATGTCCTATCATGGTGCTGCATTTGGTATTGTCATATTAGCACTCGTACAGTTGATATACTGTGTCTGCCCCTGCCACATAATTATTACCCATAAAATTTGAATTGTCACAATTCCATGGCAACTTACCGATTTCACCAGAAGAGGTAGACTGTAACGATGTAAATACGCTACTGTACTTTAGAATTTTGTAGTGACATAACTATCTTTTAACCTCTGGTCTGCTTAACGTGTTATTTTTGTTGGGAATCTGCAACTTTTTAAGTAAAACCCGGATTTATTTACCAAAAAGAGCTCATTTTAAACAAGTGTGCAGCGTCCATTTTCGCACGATGAAACGGCCGCGTTTTCTTTCTACAACTTCGAAGCACACGCATGAAGCGGGAATGGAGGAAAAGCTGACCTTTCTCTGAGTGTCTGAGATCTACAACATGACATTTTCTAAACTCCCAGTAAGACTATAAAACGCGTATTTTCTTTCACTCCCATCACCGCGGCGAGCACAGCGCATTCCGTCTGAAACGGCCTGTGTTCAGTCCGCACTCACCTGATGCCACGGACGTCTGAACCAGGCGTCTTTCTGCCATTTGCATTCTTTACCTTCTGTTACTGCAGTGAAATTAGACATTTTGTTTTGAAAAGTTAGTACTGGTTACAGGCCACCATCTTGGAAGAGAACAATTCATTGTAGCAGATCAAAGCGTCCACACTGGTGTTCGAGTGTGGGCTGTTGTATTTGAAAACATCATGTGACGATGTAGAGAATTTATGGGCTGCATCAATATCGAGGCACTGATAATCATAATCGAATCTAATCGTGAGGCCAGTGGAGGTTCACACCTGCCGTGTACAGATCAGTCTGAGAAGATTCTCAGTCGTCCAGGTGAAGTTGTCTGAAAGTTGACAACTGGCAACTGGACTTTTTCTTTAAGGTAGATACGTTTCGTTCTGCGTTCACAGAACTTCATCCAATTTCTTTTAGCTTGATGGTGACCAGAAATTTACTCTCCAGTTTGGTTTCACCGCACTCCTGCCTTGAATAGGCTCGTTGAGTGAAACAAAGGCAGATGTAACAGCCCCACCCCTGGCAGCGACTCCTGCCCCCATTAAGATGGTCATAACGTGTGGCCAGCCTGTGTACGGATAAGCATATATAGCTCACAGCAAGTATATTTTTGGCTTTACAAGTCATATGAGTGAGGTCACAACGACAGCTTGCTTGGAAATGATATGGAGTCAGGCGACGGAGAACTCGCCAACACAACTAATTTGTGACTAGTTTCAGCTACATAAATGCTACAGTACGTTACATCCTAGATTTTGCTTCCTTAAACATGCTTCCTTAAACATCTTCTCCAAGATAATCGTTTTTCCAGATGCCCCAAACAGTCAGAAAGGGGCTTCATCAGAGAAAATGACTACCCCAGTCCTCAGCAGTCCAACCCCTGTACTTTTTACGGAATATAATTTACATTTACAGCATTCATCAGACGCCCTTAACCAGAGCGACTTGCAATCAGTAGTTATAGGGACAGTCCCCCCCCCCTGGAGCTCAATGCTCAGGGACACAATGGTAGTAAGTGGGATTTGAACCTGGGTCTTCTGGTTCATAGGCGAGTGTGTTACCCACTAGGCTACTACCACCCCTATCAGAATATCAGTCCGTTCTTTATTTTATTATTTTTTTGCATTGCCTAATTTATAATTTTTTTTTTCTATATTAATGGCCTTTTTCTACAGTTTAGCGCACATTTGTCAATCAAGTCTGTTTGAAATTGATTCCACAAGCTTGGTACATCTATCCTTGGCCAGTTTTGCCCATTCCTCTTTGCAGCACCTCTCAACCTCCATCAGGTTTGATTCGAAGCGTCGTGTGCACAGACATTTTAACATCGCTCTCCGTGTTCAATTGGATTTAAATCTGGAATCTGGCCGGGCCACTCAAGGACATTCACAGAGTTGTCCTGAAGCCACTCCTTTATGTTTGCCGTGTGCTTAGGGTCGTTGTCCTGCTGAAAGATGAACCCGTTGCCCCAGTTCAAGAGTGCTCTGGAGCAGGATGTCTGTGTACGTTGCTGCAGTCATCTTTTTCTCCATCCTGACTGGTCTCCCAGTTCCTGCAGCTGAAAACCATCCCCACAGCATGATGCTGCCACCACCATGCTTCACTGTAGGGATCTACTGTATTGGCCTGGTGATGAGTGGTGCCTGGTTTCCTCCAAACGTGGCACCTGGCATTCACACCAAAGAGTTCAGTCTCATCACACCAGAGAATTAAGTTTCTCCTGGTCTGAGAGTCCTTCAGGTGGCTTTTGGCAAACACGGCGGGTGGCTCAGGAGTGGCTTCCATCTGGCCATTCTACCATACAGGCCTGATTGGTGGATTGGTTTCTTGGTCACCCCCCTGACTGAGGCCCTTCTCCCTCGGTCACTCAGTTTAGGTGACTGGACTGCTCTAGGAAGAGTCCGGGTGCCTTTGAACTTCTCCCACTTGATTGAGGCCACTGTGCTAATTGGGACCTTCAAAGCAGCAGATATTGAGTTGAAGTTGAGCTTTGTCATTTCAGATATATACGTGTTAGACAGTACATAGTGAAATGAACATTTAAATAAAGTTCCCAAACCAGACAGTGATGCGGCTGATCAGAATGCTTTCAATAGTGCCTCTACAAAAGGTGGTGAGGATGGGTGGTGGGAGATGGACTTTCCTCAGCCTCCGCAGGAAGTCAAGACGAGTACAGATGGCTCATATAGATTCTAACAGAGGTTCTCTATTGTGAAGTGAACACAGAGCTATTTTTGTGTAACCAGATTCTGGTTTATTTTTTTATTTTTTTTTGTATATGTATTTAAAAGTTCCTGTATTTTTGTTCTTTTCTCCCATTGTAGCATCAAAAATAGCATTGCATACCATCTTTAGTATCAGAGTAGAGTTTGAAGTTTCAGAAGTCTGTGCTGATGTCATCCCTACATATAAACCATATTAACAGTGTATTTTTTTTATTAATTTACTTATTTTGTCGTAGAAATGAATCTGTGGTTTCACACCCTTGCTGAAATCCCCTAATGTGCATACGCTACTCCATGCATGCATTGTTTTCAAGATGTTCCCGGAATTCATCTTCCTCTTCCTGTCTTCCTGAACTGATTTAAAAATCTCTGGAATGTTGACAGTGCTGTATGCCTTTCTTAGCGACTTGCATAATAAGATGCTTTTGTTTTGACCTTCTCTTTATTTCTATTTTTGTAACTTTTTTTCTTTCGTAAACTCTGAACGTGTTTCAGTGCGTTGTCAGACATTTTGACCTTTAACGAGGTGTGGAAAACCGTAATATTCAAGGGAAAGGTCAAGTTCTGCTGTAATTAATGCAGTTATGGACGTGTAGTAAATTTGGTGATTATGGTCTGAGTCAGGCTCCCCCCCATGTGTTGCCCGGCTGTAAATTAATCGTCCAAGTCCGTTATTCCAGAATCACACGCTTTTCCAACATCTTCTATACCAATGCGGTGTAATTTTATTTATTTTTCTTGTTCAGTATTGAATCCTTTTAATAAAGGCTCAAGATCTCCTGAGAGACCGTCGCCCAAACCTGGTAAGTTTAGCTTATTATGCTGCTTTTAAGGCCCAGTCTCTGCATTGTGCTTAACTTTTTTTTTTTTTTTTTACAGTAAATAAAGAGGACAGAGTGAACCCCTTCAAGGTAAAAAAAAAAAAAAAAAGTCAGGACATATAATTTATGAATGTTTCCAAATGAAAAGCGATGGGTCCTGAACAGTTTTCTCACTGTGAACCAGGTGTCTGGACCCGGGAAGTCCTCAGCCGCCCCGTCAGGTCAGCCCAGAGTGGCCAACGTACTCGACACCATGACTCCGAGCAGCCGAAAGCCCGGGGCGTTACCCAACCCGCTGTCAAAGCAAAACAAATCACCCGTCCTGAAGCCCCTGGTGCCCAGGCCTAAGTCCAAGGTAGGAAATGGTTATACAACCCTTACTCTTTACATTTTAGTTTGGATATTTGGGTCTAAGGTTGTGGCAATAAAGGAATTGTGTTATTGACAAATGGGCATTAAGCCCAGAGCAGGTCTTGCTGAGAAATATGTACGTTTTCAAGATAAAGCTGTAAGGTAATAAAATTGATGGTGATCGGCACAGCTGAACGTGCCAATTTATTTTTGCAAGTGGTTATGCTACAGTTTTTAACATGCTCTTTTACCAATCACCAAAACAAATTTACAAGCAGGGAATCATACAGAAAGTATAGGCTGAAAAAAATGATACCGGACCCGACCCAGGCCAAGATTTACGGGATTTATACAGCGTTTGGGTGTGTTATTGGGATTTTATAAAGTTAATGTTTAATAATAGAATTTTGCGAACCTCAGCGTAGAGCGTAGATGCCCAGAGTCCTGAGCTCTGAGCTCTCTTTACAGGTTTACATAAAGTAAAAGTCCAAATGCCGTAAGGCAGCAGTAGAGTCCACATATGAGCTGCTTTGAAGATCCTTCATTAGTGGCCCCTTTGCTCCAGGGTAGACTTAAAATTGCTCAATAAACGTATCAGACGTGATCATCTAGACCTGTGGTTCCCGACCTAGGGTCCACGTCGCCTCTTAGAAACATGTCTAAAGGTGCCGTCTTATCCAGACACAGGCAACGCTGCTGCAGATGAACGCCCCTAAACTATCCAGCAAGAAATCCGAGAAGGAGGCCACCGTGGAGAAGCTGAGGCCGGTAGAGGTGCCTCCGATGCCCCCTGCACAGGACAACTGTGAGAACAGGAAGTAAGAGACCTGTAGTGCTTCCTGGAGATGCAGGATAAACATGCGAGATAATTTTTTCCCCATTCATAATTAAGGGCATTATTACATGAAAATTAAACCATTAGCAGTTTTTCAGCATTGTTTTGTATTTATTGAGAATATATATTAGTTTTGGTCTCAAAAATACAAAACACACTAATCCAATTTTTATTTATTTATTTATTTATGCTTCAGGCCAAAGACTGGATTCCAGTTGTGGCTGGAGGAAAATCGGAAGAACATTCTCGCCAACAGTCCGGACCTGGAAGAGACTGATGTCATTAAAGAAGCGATGGGGTGCTTTCGCCAACTGTCTGCTGAGGATAGACTGGTGAGGAGCTCTGTCTGTGTTGGGTTTACGTCCCCTGTGACCCTCTTTATTCCACCACCACAGCACATAGTCATATTCACCAAATATATATATATATACTGTATAAACATTCATTTATTCTACCAGACTGAAACCGGTTACAGTGGAACAGAAGCAAGGCCCTTTATGGTTGTGTTGTCATCAGTGAGGCGGTGCTACATCCGTACTGGGCACCATTGAGATCTTTTTACTGGTCTGAGGACCAAACGAAAATACTGTAGCGAATGGGATTCGTTTTTGTCATTGTGATTCGTTGCAGCACAGCTCACGGTGACACAACGAAACGTGTCCTCTGCCTTTAACCATCACTCTTGGTGAGCAGTGTGTGGCCTTTTGGGATTTGAGCCCGCATCCCTTTGGTTAAAGAGTTTTGTTTGTAGATTCAGTTGAGGTGGCACCAGTTGAAGACCTCCAATCTGTGTATAAATCACCATGAGGGGGCGTCTTTCTCCCCACAGATTCATTCCCGTTGTGTTTCGGTTGCGTTAAGGACGTGTTCGGGACCCGGCACTGGCAGGTCCACTCAGCACGTCCCTGGGGAGGAAGGGTCTGGGTTGCTTGGGAACCTTTCTCTATGGCTTTGGGCACTTTCCATTGATCTTATGTTAATGATCGGGGGTGGCATCAGGCGGCGGATGTGCTCGAGGCGGGCGAGGAGCGTGGAAAGTGGGCTCCTGCGCTCGCGTGGCCCCGAGCGCCGATGATTCATCTGCAGCTCTGCTGTGGCAAGTGCCTCCGTTCTCGGGCGGGAGGGGGGAAATGGGCGGGGCAAATGCGTTCCTTTTCGTTTGTTGTTTGGATGATGGAAGTACAGTCATACGTGTGTAACCAGGCTTGTTTTATTGAACAGCGCTGGACTGAGAGAGCGAAGGGAGATGCTGCCGAGCCGAAAAAGAGAAAACGCGAAGAGGAGGAGGAGACTAAGGAGGAAGACAAAAGTGAAGAGCATGAAAATGAGGAGGCGAGTGCCAAAAAAAAGAAGCCTTTAGACACGTCTGCCAAGCTCTCAGCGTTTGCATTCAACAAAAGTTAAAGCACCTCCCTGAATTGTAATAAACTTATTTGTAAACATTTTTTTTTTTTTTTTTAACCGAATTTTAATAACTGTTATTGTCATTAAAGACATGCTCAGTATGTTTGTACTTGTCTTGCTGTTTGTGGAAATAAAAAATAAAAAAACTGCTGCATGCTGAAATGTTAAGCCGTGCGTTTTACTTTTATTTGTCCTGAACCCCTGTCGCCAAATGCCTGTCCTATAATTTTTTTTTTTTTTTTTTAACCGTGAAAAGTAAATGATCTGCCCTCTCTGATAAGAAATCGGTCGCCACCGGGTCAGTGTCCTGTGTGGTCTGTATTTTTATTTCTCTAAATCTCTAACCGGGTCGTTATGTCGAGCTTGCTTTTGACTTTTTGGATTTTAGTTAATTTTTTTTTTTTTTTTTTTTGAGTGTTTGTGCCAGCGGTCTTTGTTTTTGGCACCTGTCCGGACTGGATTGCTATTACTATTTAATTTTTTTTTTTTTTTTTTTTTTAGGCTGTAAATGTCAAAACGTATCTCCGTGCATCTCTGTGAACATCAATCACGGGCTAATTGGTGGTTCCGCCCACCCCTCCGTCCCTTCTCGCCCCGCCCCCCGCCGCTGACGTCACGCGCGGATTAAAGCCCGCCTCTATAAGACACGCGCCGCCGCCGGTCGGACGCGAACGCGGCGGGCGGCTGCGCGCGACACGAGGTCCGACGTGAACGGCGCGCGCGCGCGTCCACGCACGCACGCACGCACCATGGAGCGACCCACGCAGCAGCAGGCGAGTCCCGCCGGCGACGCGCCGAGTCCCGCCGGCGACGCGACCCGGGCCCTCAACGGCCACCGCGACGGCGCGGCGAGGAAGCCCGAGGTCGGCGCCCCGTCCTCCGCCGTGGTGGACGGCTGGCGGGAGGAGCGCACCCGGAGCGTGGAGGACAACGAGATGAGCCTCCCCAGCATCGCGGCCGCCTACACCACCATCCTCAGGGGCCTGGGCGAGGACCCCCAGAGGCAGGGGCTCCTGAAGACCCCGTGGAGAGCCGCCACCGCCATGCAGTTCTTCACCAAGGGCTACCAGGAGAAGATCATTGGTGAGTCGCGTTTTGCAGGTGAACCACCACCACCACCAAAAAAAAAAAAAAAAAAAGTTCTCCCCTCCAGAACGGGTTTTAGTGTCAATTAGAACATCATATCCACACGAACAAGTGACACCCCCAGTGACACTCACCTCCACTCCCTCTTACTGTCAACTTGATTTCTTTCGGTTCTAAACGGTTCTTCCCTTTTACGACTTTTGCCAGATTAGACGCGTCACCGCTTCTGAAGTTTGCCGAGGTCGAGTTTATCGGTCACATAGACGGTCCTCCGTGCGTAACACGAGCTGTGAGTTTTCCGTTCGCTGTGCACCGTGTGCTGCGCTGCGGTGCATCGCAATGACGGTCACGTCCCTCTAAAGAGCGCGGGACCTGCGGGGAAGAAGAAGAAGTGCGCCAGGTCATCAGCTCAGCGGGCCCTTGGCTCCGTGGGATTACGCCCTCGGCGCGTACAGCCTGTTCTGAGCTGCTTTGCGAGTGGTTGACGCGGGGAGCCGCCCCCTCTTCGCCCCCACATCTGGACCTGGTTGCCGAGGCGTCGCACGGCCGTTAAAACCCGGAGCCGGGATCTTTTAGGGTCCCCCCCCCCCTGCCCCCCCAAAGAATTATATTGACGGTAAGCCAGTGAGCAAGCATGCTTTTGAACCCGTATACGCCTTTCTGGACCCCGTGCCCTTTGACCCCGCTCAGGTCACCACTCGCCGAACAGCATCAAATCACACACGCTAAGCGTTCCGATTGCAACAAAAATTCCGGGATATGTGGGGTGTGTGAACGCAGTCCTTCTGTCCGGTGACTCATGGAACCCCGATGGGGGGGAAATGGGTGCCGGGGGCGAACAGGAAGTGAGCGTCTGGTGCCGCATCCCGCATCAGAGAGCGAGCGGCGGGTGGTTCTTTTTTTTATTTTATTAGGGCCCCGGGGCTCAGGCCCCTTCACTGTATTAAAAAATAAATGTCCATTAGTAGTACAAAGTCCAGGTCTCCAGTGAAGGGACGCGGGGTCGTTGGGGTCAGCTGGCGGGACTCGTCCCCGGCATCGCTCTTTTTGTCCGTTAGAACCCGTCTGGTCGCCATTCCAGACCCTCCTGTTTTGTGACGCCTCCTGGGGATGTTGTTTACCCCCCCCATTGTTTATCTGGTAAGGAACCGCCCGACCTCGCCCGCGCACGCACGGTCCCACTCGTTGACATCAGGACCGTTTCCATGGTGACTCGTTGTCTTTCGTGCGTGTGTGTGTGTGTAATTGAGGCTGAAAGACGATTTGGGGAGATGCTGATTTGATTTCCTGTTCTTTTTGTTGGTGGCCTTGCCGTGTGACTGGTGAGGTGTGTGTGTGTGTGTGTGTGTGTGTGTGTGTGTGGTGTGTGTGTGTGTGTGTGTGTGTGTGTGACTACTGTTGAGCAGCTGTTGCCCCCAGGTTGAGTTCTGCTGGCTGCTTCTCAGTTGAACTGCGGCATTTCAGCATCTTTACCTACAGAGTAGAGGTCGTGTGTGCAGAATAAATATCTAAAACAATAAAACTACATTCAAGTGCAATAAAATACCTTATTATTAATAGTAGTAGTATCATCATTACATACCATTTGTCGTCATGTTTCTTTTATTTAATAATATGGTACGGACATGTAATGCATTATTTAAGTAGTCGCTTGTTGGTAAATGAATATTATCAGCCATGATCGTCACCGCCGTACGGCAGAAGACCCCCCCCGGCGCGCCATGTTTCCACGGAAACTTTCTTTCAGCGGCGAGATAGACAGCCAGGAAATTAAAAAGCCGGAGACGGAAGGCGGCGCGCATTTCCACAACTAGATAAAAAACAGGATTCATTTGAAGAGCGATATGAGCGTCTAGAGCAGGGACAACAGGGCGGCTGGGAGGTACGAAGTAATGACTTTTCGGAATGATTCCCGCGCTCGGGGCGGGAAGGTGCGGGTAAGAACGATGCCGGTGTGATTAGGCCGGTCTGGTGCCCGTGTCGCTGCTGTCTAATCTCCGCCACCCTCCCGCGCAGATGTCCTGAACGATGCCATTTTTGACGAAGACCATGACGAGATGGTGATTGTGAAGGACATCGATATGTTCTCGATGTGCGAGCACCACCTGGTACCCATCTTCGGCCGGGTAAGACTGCACCTGCACCCACCACACCATTTTATCTCATTTCAACTTCAGATAAATCCCTTAAACGTTTTACATTTACGCCGTTTACCCGACGCCCTTTTCCAGAGCGACTTACAATCAGTAGTTACAGGGACAGTCCCCCCCCTGGTGTCTTGCTCAGGGACACAATGGTAGTAAGTGGGATTTGAACCTGGGACTTCCACTACCCACTACTACCACCCTTTTTACATTATGTGGCAATCGGTGCCTAATGATGTGGCGGCGCCGGGTCTCAGCAGCTCTCAGATGGTTGAAGTCCACATGTTCACCACCGAGTGCAGGCGGGTCCAGGCCTGCATAGCTACTGCGCGAATAACGCGGAGATTCCGACTAAATAAATAGAAGAAGTCCCGAACGAGGAAGTAGGGTGTGTCTACAAGCACCCGCCCCTCGACGCTCGGTTCATAAAAAACATCACTTCAGTTCGTCTTCTGGGCGTCCAGTTCTTCTGTAAATTCAGAAAACGTGTTAGGGGGTCGTTGGCCTCAGATGGTGTAAGTTTTTTTTTTTTTTTTTTTTTTTTTTTTTACTCGTTCCTGTGCTGTGATTGGCCGGATTTTTGGGAGTGTCTTTAATTAAACGACAATTAGACAGAAGGTGGCTGTTCCCGAAATCTTGTTGCGGTGAGTCATGCTTAAAAAAAAAAAAAAAAAAAAACATCCTGGTCCTAATTCTCAGGTTTGACATTTAGTCCCCTCCCCCTCCCAGCATCCCCCGCAGGTGTTTGGCATTTGAGACAAAAGACGCCGTCGACTCCTTTCATGGGCGCAAACGGCTCGTGATGAGAGAACGAGCCATTGATCACAATTTCGCTTGTCATCCGCCGTCACGGGGCCGCCGCTTCCCCCGCTGATGGCTCCCTGTCGTCACAGACGCGTCCCTTATCCCCGCTCATCTATTTACCTCGCCAATTTCATTCAAAAGGCCCGAGCATTTCTCTTTTTACCATCACAATCCAGTCTGTGGCTACATGAATAATATAATATATGAATAAATAAATAAATAAATAAGTGTGTGTGTGTGTGTGTGTGTGTATATATATATATATATATATTATTATTATTTTATTTTTTTTCTCGTACGCTTGGGTCAGAAGACCAGCCTCTCCCCTCCGTTATTGGGGAGCATTTTTCTGAAGGTCGTGGGAGTTCGGCGGCGGCCCCCTTTGTGTGGCATTATCGCAGGGGAGCAGCGCTCTTGCTCGCGTGCCGTCCCTGATGCCCTTTCTCTCGGTTCGTTGTTTGACATTTCAGCGGAGCGGCGGCGTGGAGGTAAAGGGCCTGGTTGTGCCAGGAGGCAGGCGGGGTTCTCGAAAAGAACGCTCGCTGGTTCCTGACGTCCATCTTACGCCAATCTACGCCAGTCTTACCCGGCAGGACATTTTTGGCTCCAACCCTCTAGTGATCTTGCCTGAATTTTGGTGGTAGTAGCCTAGTGGGTAACACACTCGCCTATGAACCAGAAGACCCAGGTTCAAACCCCACTTACTACCATCGTGTCCCTGAGCGAGACACTTAACCCTGAGTGTCTCCAGGGGGGGACTGTCCCTGTAACTACTGATTGTAAGTCGCTCTGGGTAAGGGCGTCTGGTAAATGCTGTAAATGTAAAATGTAAATTTTGCAACTCTGAAACCCTATTAACTCTTTATGACAGTTCGGTTTTAAGTGAACGCGTGAGAATCAGAGGGATCCAACTTTATAGCACAATGTATGGATTAGAATTGCTCGACTGACACTAGAAGACACTAAACCTCCATATCACAATGCCTCCCTCTGCTTTTGACCTAAAAAGGTTCTGTATGTTGGTCTGCTGTGTTCTGGCTTGATGCATGAAAAAGGAAAGCCGATCCCTTCTCGTTCCCATGATCGCTTCTTTTAAACATTATTCATGAGTGAAATATCAACACAACTGGTCATCGTGAACCGGAAGAACTCTGATCTTGGTCTTGATGCTTCTTCTTGAACCTGTCTTGAGCTTGAATGGTTTTGCTCAGGACTGACTTCCTCCTGTCATTCACTGGAATTCATTGGACGAGTAAGTGTTATTAAACCTTGGACAATCAATCCTTGGATCTCTACTGTTTTTTGCACATCAAGGTCTCGAATTGAACTCTATGTGGGTGACTGCATACAGTCATGAATCTGCAGTGCACATCAAACAGCCAAACAAACCCCAACCCGTCTCAGCATGGGCAATAACGCATGGTACACTCTGAGGGTGGTAGTAGCCTAGCGGGTAACACACTCACCTATGAACCAGAAGACCCGGGTTCAAATCCCACTTCCTACCATCGTGTCCCTGAGCAAGACACTTAACCCTGAGTTTCTCCAGGGGGGGACTGTCCCAGTAACTACTGATTGTAATGGATATGGGCGTCTGGTAAATGCGGTAAATGTAAACGTAAACATGACAAAAAGTTTGTTATTATATAATAATCACATAAAATTCAGACTGATATTGGATGAATAGAAAACATTCAGAATGTATTAATGCACCATTAACTTATCATTGCAGGTCCATATAGGCTACCTCCCCAATAAGAGGGTCCTTGGACTTAGCAAATTGGCCAGGTAAGTCGGGGGGGGGGGGTTCTCAGTCACAAGTTCTGTTTTTAACCCCTTTAATTCCTTCATTAGTGCTTTCAGTGCTTTTTACTATGCTGTTATTACACATGACAACATAAACCAGAGCTAATACGAGAGCTCTAATCCTCAGAAAGCCTCATGATATGATTAAAGCCTCTGTAATCAGAACAAGCCCCGGGCTGCGGAGCGGCCGGAGTGCCGCGGACGCCGCGCCGAGTGGCTCCGCTGCCCCAGACCCCCGACTCCGACGCAAGCCGCTCGTTTTTTTCCCGCCCAGACTTGTTTCATTACTTAAGTGTGTCTTCGATGGAGCTGCATCGTTGAGTACATGAGTAATATAAGCAGATTACTCGCAGTGTCCAAGTGACTGAAATGTGCCTGATCCCTGCTGACCCCAATACCTGCAGATTACCCCAATACCTGCTTTCACTTACACTACGAGCCAGACTAATAATAACATTAACACACGCACGAGCCATCGATAAAGATGAAACGAAGAAGTCGCGGCAGTTCACCATCACAAAGAAAGCCGAACCGAGTTCTAACAGCGCCGCGGTGAGCAGAGTCTCCGGTGAAGGAGGAGATGGAACCGAGTCGTTCAGACCGTAGCAGTTCACCATCACAAAGAAAGCCGAACCGAGTTCTAACAGCGCCGCGGTGAGCAGAGTCTCCGGTGAAGGAGATGGAACCGAGTTCTAACAGCGCCGCGGTGAGCAGAGTCTCTGGTGAAGGAGGAGATGGAACCGAGTCGTTCAGACCGTGGCAGTTCACCATCACAAAGAAAGCCGAACCGAGTTCTAACAGCGCCCCGGTGAGCAGAGTCTCCGGTGAAGGAGATGGAACCGAGTTCTAACAGCGCCGCGGTGAGCAGAGTCTCCAGTGAAGGAGATGGAACCGAGTTCTAACAGCGCCGCGGTGAGCAGAGTCTCCGGTGAAGGAGATGGAACCGAGTTCTAACAGCGCCCCGGTGAGCAGAGTCTCCGGTGAAGGAGATGGAACCGAGTTCTAACAGCGCCCCGGTGAGCAGAGTCTCTGGTGAAGGAGGAGATGGAACCGAGTCGTTCAGACCGTGGCAGTTCACCATCACAAAGAAAGCCGAACCGAGTTCTAACAGCGCCCCGGTGAGCAGAGTCTCCGGTGAAGGAGGAGATGGAACCAAGTTCTAACAGCGCCCCGGTGAGCAGAGTCTCCGGTGAAGGAGATGGAACCGAGTTCTAACAGCGCCCCGGTGAGCAGAGTCTCCGGTGAAGGAGATGGAACCGAGTTCTAACAGCGCCCCGGTGAGCAGAGTCTCCGGTGAAGGAGATGGAACCGAGTTCTAACAGCGCCCCGGTGAGCAGAGTCTCTGGTGAAGGAGGAGATGGAACCGAGTCGTTCAGACCGTGGCAGTTCACCATCACAAAGAAAGCCGAACCGAGTTCTAACAGCGCCCCGGTGAGCAGAGTCTCCGGTGAAGGAGATGGAACCGAGTTCTAACAGCGCCCCGGTGAGCAGAGTCTCCGGTGAAGGAGGAGATGGAACCAAGTTCTAACAGCGCCCCGGTGAGCAGAGTCTCCGGTGAAGGAGATGGAACCGAGTTCTAACAGCGCCCCGGTGAGCAGAGTCTCCGGTGAAGGAGATGGAACCGAGTTCTAACCGTGAGCCTGCAGTTGGTGACCAGTGCAGGGTTGGTGATGATTTGTCCAAGAAAAGAAAAAGTCCTACAGTTGTAGAGGTGGAGAAGTCCACAGTGTAGTAAAGAGCATCTGTCCATGTTTGGAGGTCCTGGACAGTGCCGAGTAGGTTTTAATCCAGAGTCATGGTGTACATTACGTGTCCATTATGATGCTACTGGTCCATTTGAAGATCCCTGAAGCTGTAGTTGGTATGGTGGTGGCTGTGGTGACCCTCTGGTTCGTTTCATGCTTAGTCCTCATTTAGCAGCGGCCAGGAACCAGGATTTATCTCCTGGTCTCTTCACTGGTCTCCCGGTGGTGCGCTTGATTCAGCTGTTGTAAGACTGGTACTGAAATTTGTGGTTATAGTGGTATATTGGTGCTACAGTGGCCCGGTACCCTAACCAGGACAGCCTAACTAAGGTGACTGTGTAATAAAGTGGACTTAATGGGGTCCAGCGTCTCTGGTGAAGAAGATGGAACCGAGTTCCAACAGTATTCTGGTGAACAGAGTCTCTGGTGAAGAAGATGGAACCGAGTTCTAACAGTATTTTGGAGTCCAGCGTCTCTGGTGAAGAAGATGGAACTGAGTTCCAACAGTATTCTGGTGAACAGAGTCTCTGGTGAAGAAGATGGAACCGAGTTCTAACAGTATTCTGGAGTCCAGCGTCTCTGGTGAAGAAGATGGAACTGAGTTCCAACAGTATTCTGGTGAACAGAGTCTCTGGTGAAGAAGATGGAACCGAGTTCTAACAGTATTCTGGAGTCCAGCGTCTCTGGTGAAGAAGATGGAACCGAGTTCCAACAGTATTCTGGTGAACAGAGTCTCTGGTGAAGAAGATGGAACCGAGTTCTAACTGTATTCTGGTGAACAGAGTCTCTGGTGAAGAAGATGGAACCGAGTTCTAACAGTATTCTGGTGTCCAGCATCTCTGGTGAAGAAGATGGAACCGAGTTCTAACAGTATTCTGGTGTCCAGCGTCTCTGGTGAAGAAGATGGAACCGAGTTCTAACAGTATTCTGGAGTCCAGCGTCTCTGGTGAAGAAGATGGAACCGAGTTCTAACAGTATTCTGGTGAACAGAGTCTCTGGTGAAGAAGATGGAACCGAGTTCTAACAGTATTCTGGTGAACAGAGTCTCTGGTGAAGAAGATGGAACCGAGTTCTAACAGTATTCTGGTGAACAGAGTCTCTGGTGAAGAAGATGGAACCGAGTTCTAACAGTATTCTGGAGTCCAGCGTCTCTGGTGAAGAAGATGGAACCGAGTTCTAACAGTATTCTGGAGTCCAGCGTCTCTGGTGAAGAAGATGGAACCGAGTTCTAACAGTATTCTGGTGAACAGAGTCTCTGGTGAAGAAGATGGAACCGAGTTCTAACAGTATTCTGGAGTCCAGCGTCTCTGGTGAAGAAGATGGAACCGAGTTCTAACAGTATTCTGGAGTCCAGCGTCTCTGGTGAAGAAGATGGAACCGAGTTCTAACAGTATTCTGGTGAACAGAGTCTCTGGTGAAGAAGATGGAACCGAGTTCCAACAGTATTCTGGTGAACAGAGTCTCTGGTGAAGAAGATGGAACCGAGTTCTAACTGTATTCTGGTGAACAGAGTCTCTGGTGAAGAAGATGGAACCGAGTTCTAACAGTATTCTGGTGTCCAGCATCTCTGGTGAAGAAGATGGAACCGAGTTCTAACAGTATTCTGGTGTCCAGCATCTCTGGTGAAGAAGATGGAACCGAGTTCTAACAGTATTCTGGAGTCCAGCGTCTCTGGTGAAGAAGATGGAACCGAGTTCTAACAGTATTCTGGTGAACAGAGTCTCTGGTGAAGAAGATGGAACCGAGTTCTAACAGTATTCTGGTGAACAGAGTCTCTGGTGAAGAAGATGGAACCGAGTTCTAACAGTATTCTGGTGAACAGAGTCTCTGGTGAAGAAGATGGAACCGAGTTCTAACAGTATTCTGGAGTCCAGCGTCTCTGGTGAAGAAGATGGAACCGAGTTCTAACAGTATTCTGGTGAACAGAGTCTCTGGTGAAGAAGATGGAACCGAGTTCTAACAGTATTCTGGTGAACAGAGTCTCTGGTGAAGAAGATGGAACCGAGTTCTAACAGTATTCTGGTGAACAGAGTCTCTGGTGAAGAAGATGGAACCGAGTTCTAACAGTATTCTGGTGAACAGAGTCTCTGGTGAAGAAGATGGAACCGAGTTCTAACAGTATTCTGGAGTCCAGCGTCTCTGGTGAAGAAGATGGAACCGAGTTCTAACAGTATTCTGGAGTCCAGCGTCTCTGGTGAAGAAGATGGAACTGAGTTCCAACAGTATTCTGGTGAACAGAGTCTCTGGTGAAGAAGATGGAACCGAGTTCTAACAGTATTCTGGTGTCCAGCATCTCTGGTGAAGAAGATGGAACCGAGTTCTAACAGTATTCTGGAGTCCAGCGTCTCTGGTGAAGAAGATGGAACCGAGTTCTAACAGTATTCTGGTGAACAGAGTCTCTGGTGAAGAACACAAAATACTTTAGTCAAGAACACTAAACCACTAAACACTAAATGGACAAGGAACCACGGCAATGAGGGGGTGTTGGAAACTCGCAGATGACCCGGTTGACCCCCGCAGTGACGTTTGACGTAAATGGGAATTAGACTAAGATGCTAAAAGTACGTAACTACAACGTTACCGTACGGTTCCATAATCGGCTGCGAATTTGCAAGATGGCGTCGGAATCAGTAAAAGGGCGCAGACCATCAGCCCAAAGTTGGTGCCGGAGACTGATTTTCACAAAACAGAACTTTGTTAGTGCGCGGCATGGCTCCCGCGCCCACCGCCCGCGGTTCTCTCTGGCATTTGCTGCTGCAGGTCGTCGTGCACGAGATCTGATTTCCTCTGAAAAGAGTAGAGAGGGGGTCACATGCGGCGGGTGACACTTCGTGAGAGGCTTTACAGCAGAGGGTCGACTGTACTGATTATATATATATATATATATGAATTTTAATGCAAGAAATGTAAAGATTTAAACATCAATTAATAAAGAGAGTAATGAAACTCCCAGAGAATGCGTCTAATCCCTGTTTAGGTTAAAGCCCCTCATTAGAGGGATTACATGCCGCCACTTGAATTCTTTGAAAACTCAGTGCTCTCTTTATTATCCTTCCTACAGGATCGTGGAGATTTACAGCAGGAGATTACAAGGTATTTTCTGTGCACATCTTATATATACATATATATATATGTATATGTGTGTGTGTCTGTCTACTTTACTTTGTTGTTGGCAAATATTTGATATCTGTCTGGTTCCTGCTCCTTGCATGATTGTAATTGGGGCAGCCTAGCGGTCAAGGAAACGGACACGTCATCAGAAGGTTGCCGGTTCGAATCCCGACCCGCCAAGGTGCCACTGAGTAAAGCACCGTCCCCACACGCTGCTCCCCGGGCGCCTGTCATGGCTGCCCGCTGCTCACCAAGGGTGACGGTTAAAAGCCACCGTGTGCACTAGGTGCTGCGCTGTGGTGTAACGTGACAACTAATCACTTTCACTATAATTACCAGCATTTTTTTTGCAAAAGCTAAAAATATCGAGTTGCAAGACGGCAGGAATTTCAAATTGATGATTAAAGAGTGTTTGGCAGCAATATAAAGCAAATTTTAGTGGCTGTCCATGTTTCTGAACAATAATGTTGTGGCAGCGTTGGCCACCACCAACCTCAGGCTGTACGAGTCCTTCATCAGTCTGCCAGGTTTACCGGTCAGCTTAGTTTGAGCTATAAAACTGTGTCGCGTGACTTGGGAACGTTAGAAATGAGGGAATTGCAGATGTCTGGAAAAGATCCGGCGGTCGCGGTAACGTGCGTTGGTCTGTTTTCAGTCCAGGAACGACTGACCAAGCAAATCGCTGTGGCCATCACCGAAGCCTTGCAGCCAGCTGGAGTGGGCGTGGTCATTGAGGCAACGTATGGAGGCTTATGCACATCAATAAAATATTATAATATAATATACAATACAGTTTATTAGGAAACCCTGATAAGTTTTTAAATCGAATCAAACAAAATCAATATTTAAATCAATGCTCGTTCTCTGCCCCCCAGTCACATGTGCATGGTCATGAGGGGCGTGCAGAAGATGAACAGTAAGACAGTGACCAGCACCATGCTGGGCGTGTTTCGGGAGGACCCCAAAACCCGCGACGAGTTCCTGACCCTGATCCGGAGCTGAGGGGCCGGCGCACCGACGCACCCCGGCATAAAAAAAAAAAAAATTAAAAAAGAAAGAAAAGAAGAAGAAGAAACGCCCACGTCAGACCAGCCCATCCACCCACCACTGCCTGCAGTTCCTGCGCCCCACGAGTCGACCCCTCCGCCCAGCGGGCTCCATACTCCACCCGAAATCTACCTCCACCTGATTCACCACTGTCTGTCTGTGTGTGTCTGTCTGTGTGTGTGTGTGTTGACTGGAGAGCTCGACTCATCCATTTACCCGTCTGTCACATGACTCTCAGAAACACTTGATCCTCACGTACTGTACTTAGGTTCTGACTTGAGATCATTTAAAAAAAAAAATCTATATATTCATTTAATTTTTGTATGTGTTTAACAAACTACAAGTATATATAAATATATATATATATATATATATATATATATATATATATATGATTCATATTGTCACCGTCTGTAACGGCGTAGATGTAGTTTTTATTGTTATGAAGCGTAATTGTATAATCCCTCAACAGAGAATATTTTTAAGTCCCCGGTAGCTTTGGTGACACCACCCCCACCCGCAGTGTGTGTTTGTCCATGGTCAAACCAGTTCAGTGTCTAAGTGTGTGTGTGTGTTTGCACAGCAGTGTTTTCTCCTGGAACTAAAGGCCAAAGGTCAGCGGTGCGATCGATCCCGGTCTAGTCTCCTCTGTGCCGTAGGCCCGTGTTTGCGATGCTCGTCCGGCGTCCCTTCTGGAGCCGCCCTGAGGTGCAGCCGCAACGCGCGTCCCCCTCCGCCCTGCACACCGTACTGAGGCGCGCCACTGTGTTATTTTTTAAAAAATAGATATTTTCATATCATTTCTAAACGGCCTTATCGTTTTTGTAATTCGAGAGCCTGGGCATCTGTGCAGGAGGACGGTCAGGTGCCCTTTCAAGATGGAGTGTTCACGTCTGTTGATTAATGTATGAAACATGTCGTCCTTTCAAAATCCGAGCGTTAAAATGATGACGACGACGACGATGATGATGATGATGATGCAGGACCAACGTTGGATGACTGAGTGTGAGCACTTCTGCTCAGGAGCTCCACGTGGCCTTGTGACTTCTCAGCCCGCTTTTGGGGAGTGTTTGTTCAAAAAAAAAAAAAAGGGTTTGTTTTGGAACCATAACTTCTACGTTTCAAGCGAATAAATCTATGTGTGTAAAACGCAGACGTGCTTTTGTCATTTTTTGGATCGGGTGGTGCACAGAATCATGGCCCCGTTCTGCTGGTTCCGTCTGTGGGAGTCCGGATAAAGTTAATCAGTCCTCAATGGAACGTTCAACGAAGCCTCTCCACCCCTTGATCTAACGATGAGTCAATAATGAGGTAAAATTGGGCCAGAACCGGTCCTGGTCTGTAACATGCAGCACAGTGTGGGGGTGGAGACATCGCAGAACCTCCGAGCGGACCAGTGAGCGCGCCGTATGTCGGGTGGGTGAAGTGCTCTGGCTCTAAGAATGACTCGGCGTTTCTCTCGCTGCCTTCTGATTGGCTGGAACAGAGAGGAGGTGGTGGACAGGAAAGAAAAAAAAAAAAAAACATTTTTCAAAAGTTATTCTTTAATACTTTTTTTTTTTTTTTTTTTGTCTGTGGTTATTACAAAGACATCAAGCATTTTAACACAGACTCCGTAAAACGAAAAACACATTCAGGATCTCACTGGCGCTCCCCTACCAGCACACGTTGCTCTCCCACTATCTGTGCATATGGAACGCCGCATTCGCAGTCTCTCGTCGACACACGCGCGCGTACAAAGAGTCTCCAGCAAAATGCAGGAAGCTTTAAGTGAGTGCATACCATTTCCTCCCACCATGCGGACTTAATCAAGTAGGCGAGTGACAACAAAGACGTCAAATCTCCTCCCACAAGCCCCCACGTTAGAGGTTTGTTTGCAATATTCATGACTTTGTGTCTTGACTTGAGCACTTCTTTCCCAAGACAGCGATGGTTGATGGTTTAAGTTCATAGGTCATGCCAGGTTGCAGCATTAACTTACTGGTAATCTTTGAGGACATATGTACAAAAATGACAAAAAAAAAAAAAAAAAAAAAAAAAAACACATTCATTCTCCAAAAAACAAACATACAGAAATATATATCTGTTTTGTGGTACAGACAGGTATAATTATTACTTCATATCAGCATTGAAAGTACCGACAGAGAACAGAAACGCGAGAGGAAGTTGACGACGCCAAAGGGAGAGCAGACCCGCCCTTCTCACCAGTCCAGCAAACATGCTTGAAGATGCTCGGCTCTGTGATATCATACTTTAAAAAAAAATCCATTTACATTTCGGGTAAATGTCTGAGTACAAAATAAAGGCACTGCCATTTGTTATTCTAAATATGCTGTCCCAGTCTCTTGCATGCATTTTCTAAAATATAAATTACATTTGAATATTTTTTTTTTTGTTTTGTTTTTTGGTATTTTTAAGGATGTACAATATTCTTTTTTTAATATATATATATATATATTTATATGTAGCCTGCAGTCAATACAGGACATCGGCTCTTAATAATTAACAAAATAAAAAAAAGCACAGTAAAGATCGTAGTTTCAGTATGTGTTCATGAGTTTACAAGGGGGGGAAAAAAACAAAAAAAACAACCTCAGAAGATAAAGATGTAATAGAACTAATATGCAGAGTCTGGGTATTTGTGGAATATCGAATGTTAAAAATTAATACTGTGGTTGTACAGCTTCTACAGTCGTATGCACCTGGGAGGAAAAAAAAAACAAAAAACGCTTTATAGCCCATTGGTTTTGCAGACAATGTTATCAAGATTTTTTTTTTAAATGTGAAAACCAGACACATCACATAATCTGTTTCCAGAAAGTCCAAATCACAGCATTTGGAAAATGACCAAAAAATTTGCCTCTTCCCAGACATTTCATTATTTTAAAAAAGATCTGATATGTCTCTTTAACTAGGCAAACTGGATATAAATGAAAATGAGAAGGAAAAAAAAAAATGATGATATTTGAGATGTACTTATGGTTACCAGCCATAGCAAATTAATACATTTGGTATCTTAAATAATACATCTAATGAATACAATAATCACCTCTGCAAAAATAATAGAAAACATGAATAAATATCTTTTAAAATCCGCTAATAATTGCTATTCAAATGGCAGTGATGAGCGGCTTTCAATTCAGTAAATTTTACTTAAAAGTCACAGTAAAATTACAGAAAAGGCCAGTTTACGATTTCACTCATATGCCAAAACGTCTGCTAACATGCTTAATGCCATTTTCTTCCAGCTCCATCATCCTCATCCTCCTGTTTCAGGCCGTGCATGAACGAGAAAGCAGTAGCCAGGGTCACACTACACGACAACCTGCATGCCAAAACCTGCGCCACCGTGATGCGCTTTCACTCAACACGGCAAAAAACAAAAAGAATTAGCTCATGCGCGAGAGAAAGACTCCACCCACCCACACCTGCCCCGCCCAGGGACACGGGCACCGTCTCCAGCAACAGCCCCACCCCACCCGGCACCCCGGCTCACACCAAGCCGCTGCCGATGAGACTCCATTGAGCGCGTTAGCATTGCTTTGACATTTTCAGTTTCAACAAGTGCAGGAAAACGATACGCCCATAACATCAAAATCAAGAACGAACCCCCACAAAAGAAGAAAAAAAATTAAATCCAATAACAGTGAAAACAAAACAGTGGCAGATCGCAATCTTACGTTGCTAGAAAACTAAATGCACTAAATTAACAAATTCAAATTAAGACTAAATGAGCAACTACAAAGTAGAGCAGCACAATGTGTGTGTGTGTGTGTGTGTGTGTGTGTGTGTGTTTTGTGTGTGAGTCAGTGTGAACATGTGCTGGACAGCATTTGGCCACCAGGTGGAGATAACAGCCAACAGATGCAATTTCCTGAACTGGAATAGTCCAAAGACACCCTGTGACTGGGCTGCACCAGCAAAGACCCAGGCCGGATATATCTACTTAGGCTTTAATGCATTTCGCGGCACACACTTAATCCTGGTTTTTAAACTCATACACTGACTGAGCCACAATAAACCAACCCGGTCGTCCTTCCCTCTAAAATGACTTCTGACATGCAACCGTCTCCCACTTCAGTTAACGGCGAAACGCTGATCATCTGGAAACTTGGACCCAACTCGACGTGCAAGCAAACTATAGAGAGTGGAGTGGACCATCTTACAGCGACCGACAAAGATGAAGCATAAAGGAACCAGAAACGTTTCAGCTGAAGAATAAAAATGTGCTTGCAAGCTTGAGGTCACATTTCACCCCTTTCCTAATATTCCTCAAAACCAGTCACTTCCCTCAACTCTCCGCCAAAAACACAGAACCTTCCAAACAGCCTTCCTGCCGATTCAGAAATCGGTCCACAACGTCCTCGTCCCATTCCGCTTCCACCTGGCACGGACCATCTACTCTGCCCCCGTCCTCGTTCATTAGAAAAAACCTGCCAAAACACTTCACGCTAAACAGCAATTGTGGGAAACAAGCGATCACATTCATACCTGATTTAAAATAATAATAATAATAATAATAATTCCGGTACCCTTTATAGTAGCATTATATGTAAACAATACATATTTTAGAATTCAGAATTCTCCCCCAAAAATCCACTTCGGGCCCTTTGTTGGGTTGGGTGGGTTTGGCTTTGCCCCCTCTCCTGCAGGGGGACTGGCACAGTGCTGCGATGTGGGCGGGGCGGGGTGGAGATGACTTCCTGCCCCCCTTGATCCAGCGGCGGCCTTTAAAAGGCTCTCTTCACAGCAGGCGAGTGTTTTTCCCAATTCTAGGGTAATACATTTATATAAAAAAAAAAAAAAAAAAAAGAAGAAACTTCTCCCAATAACCCCAGAGATGTAAACATGCTGAAGGTGTGGAGGCGATTGAACCAGCCAGCGTGGAGCCTTTTAGAAACGGGTGTGGCACCTGACCCCACGTTCTGCCACTTTCCAGACGGGGTGCTGGATGAACAGGTGGGTGTGGAGGGTTGGAGGTGTGGGGGAGGTGGGGTTGGCCAGGGGGTCTCGTGACCTCAAGGTGACCTCTCCCTCAGCCTCTGGGCAAGCCCTGCCTCCCTGGGTCTGTTTTCGATCAGATTGTTGACGTCCGGTCAACTCCATCTATTTAAAAGAAGAGGGAAAAAAAATTAACTTTTGCTGCGTTTTGATTGGCTGAGAGAGAGAGACCACATCTGTCTAAATATCTTTCCACCAACTGGCTAATAATGCTGTCCAACCAGCCCGGGTTTAGAGTTAAGAGGTGGTAGTAGCCTAGTGGCTAACACTTTGAACCAGAAGACCCGGGTTCAAACCCCACTTACTACCAATGTGTCCCTGAGCAAGACACTTAACCCTGAGTGTCTCCAGGGGGGGACTGTCCCTGTAACTACTGACTGTAAGTCGCTCTGGATAAGGGCGTCTGGTACATGCTGTAAATGCAAATGTAGATGTTATTAGTAAGGTTCTTCTTTTTGGGGACACCAGGCAGGTTGGGTACTGACAGTCGCCTTGTACTCCTCATTCTTGATAGCTGGTGGAGCTTTGTGCACCAGTTGAAATGCGAGGTTCGGTTTGGTTACCATGGCGAATGGTTTATCGGGACCGTGCAGACCTCTACAATAGAGGCGAGCAGCTTTCTGGTGGTGCACAGCATGTCAATTTTGTTTGTCCTTGTAATCACCTCGAAGCGCCGCCCTGAGTGAAATGACCTACAAAAACAAACCGGCTTCGCCTAACTTCGCTACGGTTTCTCCCAACCATTAAAGTTAAAGTGAAGTGATTGTCTCTTGTGATACACAGCAGCACAGCACACGGTGCACACAGTGAAATGTGTCCTCTGCATTTAACCCATCACCCTGAGTGAGCAGTGGGCAGCCATGACAGGCGCCCGGGGAGCAGTGTGTGGGGACGGTGCTTTGCTCAGTGGCACCTCAGTGGCACCTTGCCGGATCGGGATTCGAACCGGCAACCTTCTGATTACGGGGCCGCTTCCTTAAGCGCTAGGCCACCACTGCCCATTATTGCTAAGCCGCGGTGTAACGGGAAATCACGGCCATACTGAGTGCCGCCATTTCCCCGCCGCAGCATGCGGAGCGGGCAGCCGGACCTGCTCCCTCCTGCCCTCGTTTCCTCCCGTCCCGGTACAGGTGATGCCAGAGGGGCGGCGTGGCACAGGAACACTGCCGGCTCTGTTGGGCGCGGGGCAGTGGCGTCTGGCATTCATGAGTTCGCCGCAGACCTGCGCACTCAACGCCCCGCTCGCTGCTCTCTCCGCCGGGCCCCCGAGCGCCGCTCGCACAAAGCCGCGCTTGTCCGGCGCTCGGCGCGCCGCACTGAGGGCCACTGTCTCTACCACCCGCTCCCAGTGAAATGGAGGAAAGAAAAACTGCACTTCACATGGCAATGGTTACTGGGTAGATCCTTCTTGCCCCTCCGACCAGTCCTCTCTTCCTTCACACCTAGCGGGTGACACACGCCTATGAACCAGAAGACCCAGGTTCAAATCCCACTTACTACCATTGTGTCCCTGAGCAAGACACTTAACCCTGAGTGTCTCCAGGGGGGGACTGTCCCTGTAACTACTGATTGTAAGGCGCTCTGGATAAGGGCGTCTGGTAAATGCTGTAAATGTTCACAAAACAAGATGAGGGTAGCCTTTCCCACTGTAAAACGTTACCAGAACCTTCAGTTTAATAAACAGATGCAAGCATAATCATTGAAGAGATGATTTAACATTAATACGAGTTCCCCAGCCTGTCTATGGTCCTGCAGTGGCTAAAAATGGTGATAGGTGTAAAGAGTGTTTTGGTCGTTCTGCTTCGCCAGCTCAGTCTGATCTGGAATTTGTCCCCCTTATGACATCATAAGGGGAAAAGTTACCTCCCCTTTCTCATGCTTTTTCCGCCCAATGAATTTCTCTCCACCAACCGTCATGGCTTCCATTGCCAAAGCATTGCACGGTGATGGGATGTAAAAATGAGCACAACTGTATTTTGTTTTTCTGTCACACAAGACATTGAAGAACCAGTGGGGTAATTTTATTTTTTCTGGAAAAACGTTGACATGACTTCCTGTCTGCACCAAACATTTTCTCAAATGCCTGGTCACTTCTACAGGTCGCTCTCCTGCTCGTCCCACCTCTCTCCTCCTCATTAGCATTTAAAGCTACAGACACAGAAACTACTGTGTCCTGGGGCAGTGGTGGCCTAGCGGGTGAGGCAATACAGCCGCTCTTTCTTGTTTGTTCAGTTTGGCTGGTGTTTAATGCCTGGAACAATAGCTTTTGGAGTCCACAAGGTGGCAACGTGAAATCATCAGACCTGCTCTGTTGGCCTGGTATGCAAATGTACCTTAATGCCTCATTTGCACATTTCCAGAAATTACACCAAATATTTATCAGCTTTGGCAACTTAATGGTCCAAATAGGTTGATTTATTTATGCCTATAATTTACTTAGGCCTTTAAAAAGAAAAAAACAAAGGTCTGATTGACACATAAATCTACGGCGCTAATATCGCTTTGCATTTTAATTTTGTCCTTTTTTATGGTGACGTGAGTGGCAGGGCGGGGCCAACGTACCTTCGAGCGCATGCTCAGTCATGCTCAGGCATAGGGACTCCAGGCGATTGTTGATGTCTGGCTCGGTCGCTGGGATCGGCAAGTCTGGACAAACGAAAAGAGGGGAAAGCTCACAAAACTAATGGGGATCGGCTTCCGGGGTCTGTGAGGAACGCGCAACGGTGACCCCCGTTTACACACGCGTTGTTCTTAATGAAATTACGCCACAGTAGTGATTAACCAACAGAGGACGTTCCAGAGCCTCTTCCGAGGGACCACGCAGACGTTATTATTCTTTCTTGTTTTTTTTTTGTTTTTTTAAAGTTCCTTGCGGAGAGGTGCAGTCGCCGGCTCTGTCCTCTGCCTGCTATTTATAGGCACCCAGGAGCGAGTGCCATGACTTCCTGTTTCATATTCCGCCTGTGTGTACAGTGCATGTGTGCGTGTGGCCCTGCGCTCTCGTCAGAAATGGGACGGGAGGAAGGGAGAGTGTGCCAGGGCGCCCCAGTCACCAAGCACAAGGAGGGTCGTTGTACACAGCGGCCCTTCTTCCCACCCCTCCCTGCTATCTCACGCGGTGCCGAACTCTGAACTCTACGCTCTACACTCCAGAGAGAGAGAATAGTCATCTGTCAAGAGTCTCCAGGGTCATCGTCAGGCCTGAAACCCAAACATACCGAAAGGAAGAATTGACCGATTAAGATCCGTGAGCAAAACGAACCCACAATGCAGTGGTTTTGCAGGTCATGAAAGGTGGGGCGCAAGTGACCTCAGGGACAATCTTCCATATTATTAGTCATTATCGTGTCGAAAACCAAAAATTCTGAGCAACCTGCTTGTTCCCTGCTGTCAGAGCCTGATACTTGGAAACAGAGGAGCTTCCCATCGTCGCGCTGCATTAAAGCCCAAAAGTGGGTGTGTCTCCTGCGCAGGTCACACAAGCAGGGTACCCCAGGATGTTTAATCTTAAATTTAAGACTTAAGACCTTTTTAAGAGCACTTTAAATGAAATTTAAGACCAAAGTTGCACCTTAACTGGCATATGAAGGGCCCGAGCCCTACAAAATGGCCAATAAAAATATTGGCAGCTTTGTATAGCGCCACCAACTGGCCGCAGAAGCGAAACCTTCAAAATATGACCAAATATGGCCAGCGAGACCCGGCGCTTTCAGCCCCACACCTGACATGGCAGTTTAATGTAGTCTTTATTAACATGGTTTAATGAGTGAGATTTAAGACCTGTGTACAAATTCCAATAACTTTTCAAGGCCTCAATTTACAGATTCAAAATGTATGACTTTTTCAAGGTTTTAGGACCCTGACAGGAGTGACAACCAATCTTTGCATCTCAATCATGACGACGCGGCAGGATAATCCCAACGAATAGGCTTCAGCTCAGTCCGATGGCACATTATGTCACCCCATTCAAAGTGAATGGAAAGAGTCAAGAGGGTGGGTGCGTAACACACTTGCCTCTGAACCACAAAACCCAGGTTCAACCCACACTTACAAACATTGCGTCCCTGAGCAAGACCGTGTCTCTAGGGGGACTGTCCCTGTAATAACTGGTTGTAAGTAATAATAGAAAAATGTCTGAGAGCCACTGGCAGAACTGTGCGGTTAAGGACCATACGAGTGACATGTCAGTCCGCACAGGTGAGGGGTCCTTACCGGACTGCTGGAACATGACCATGGTGTGGGGGTTGGTGTGGACGGGCAGGGAACGTGTTCGCTGCACGGAGCTGTGGCTGCGGCTGGGCATGCTGTTGCTGCCTCCTGGGTTGGCAAACCAGAGACCCTGTGAATGGGAAATTGGGGATGATGAACACATTCATGGAACACATTCATGGACATTCGGAATGTTCTTTTTCAGTAATAATTACATCTTTTGCAAATACAAATACAATTACCTTCACACAAAATGCTTTGTGAATTGCTGTGTTATGGTGCCTGTCTTTGCTCTTTTCATAATAGTACTAACAATAGTGCTATTATGTGGGGTGATGGAGTAAAGTTAGAGGAAGGGGAAAAAATTATACATTTTATTCAGCCACATTTTTTTCTGGTACAAATAAAATAAATAAATAAAATGAAATAAAATAAAATCAATAATGAGGGTAAACAAGGGTGGTAGTAGCCTAGAGGGTAACACACTCACCTATGAACCAGAAGACCCAGGTTCAAATCCCACTCACTACCATTGTGTCCCTAAGCAGGACACTTAACCCTGAGTGTCTCCAGGAGGGGACTGTCCCTGTAACTACTGATTGTAAGTCGCTCTGGATAAGGACGTCTGATGAATGCCGTAAATGTAAATGTAAACAAGGTTTCACGAGAGCAGCACCACTACAATCATCAAAAATATATACATCATTCCATCATGTTTTGTAGTTCTTTCATCTTTCTTGTAGCCATTTAGCAGCCAATGGTAAAACTTCTCCGAACTCCTCACCTCCCCAACCCTGCACACTCTTCCTTTTTCTCTCTCCTTCCCCCCTTCATCCGTCTCGCTCTCCCCCTTTCCCGGCCCTCCCGTACAGCAGGCCGAGGAAAAACAGGAAATGCCTGTGCACTGTTCTCACTGGTTCTGACTAGCTCTATCACTCACTCTCTCTCTCTCTCTCTCCTTTCCACTCCCCCCTCTCTCTTGCCCATATCTATCCACCTCTCCATGCCGCGCCACTTTTATTTGTGTACCTATCCCCACAGTCCATAGCTACGTTGCCAAGGAAGCGGTTGGGACTTCCTCAAATAGAACGACTGCTTAAAAAAAAATGACGTCAGGTTAGCGCCACATCCCCAGTGAAATCTTCAATTGTTCCTTTTGTGCCGTGACGCAGGACCACTGGAATGCTGTAACGTGCGGCCTGGTTGGTCCAAGAACTCGGGGACACACTGAGCTACCTAGTCAGCCAAAAAGCATCTGGCCTGTGCGCCGACAGGCCAGACTGTGGTCACATGACCGGGATGACGGGAGACACCGACCTGTCTGCCCTGCTTTAGGCCGGTGGGGGTGCTGTTGGTGCTGCGCGGCGTTGGTCCCAGGATGCCAGTGGTGCCCAGCAGGCCGAACCGGGTGCTGGGCAAACTCCGCGACGGCATCTGGAACTGGCGAAGGTTCCGGCGGGCCGACACGCTGCCCATCACGCAGCCGGCCGTGGCCGCAGTCGGAAGGGAGCTGGACTGGCCAAAATTACGGCTGAGGACAGAGAGCGCAGGGATGACATTCGTCACATACTCGGCACGGTCACCCCCGCAGCAAAGGCAATTTCGGGGCAAAATTACAGCTTAGCGATTAGCACGTTAGCACTGTTTACCTTCTCTGTTGCCGATATCCCGCCATGTCCAGAAGGGTCTTCCGCGGCAAGAACGAACGGTACAGCTTCTGTACCTGCTGTTTCCACGACAACAACCGCTTCTTCTGTGTCTCCGTAAAGGCCTGGGGAAGGAGGGAGGGGGAACGTGACTCGACGAGCAACGCGACCATGAAACCGCCCGGGCACAGTAGCACGGCACATTTACCTCGTGCATCAGGCACTTGTCGATAAGCTGCAGGTAGGAATTGATGTTGTCTTCATCTGGCCTTGAGACGAGGAGTTGTGTGCAAACTGGGAAAAGGGACAGAAACACGAACGACCCTGAAGTAGCATGCCACGCAAAGACAGCATTACGACCCAAGGGGGAGTACGCCCTCCTTTTACTGACCCATACAAACATGGGCTCCCGCTAGACCTCTGAAGGTTTACTGTAAAATGGGGGGAATTCCACTTTCCCTCCGAGCATTACACGGGCTCCACCTTCCCATAACGCATCCTGCTGCCATGTATTCTCGAGGAGGGGGCACGCATGCATAATTTAAAAGAAATCCGGATTTATCAGATGGCCAAACCTCCTTTTCTGACACTCATTTCCATTACAGGTGCTAGTCAGCATGGGTGCCACACAACACCTTTTTATCAGGACCATTTTAAAGTGAAAGTGAAGCGATTGTCATTGTGAAATGCTGCAGCACAGCACACGGTGACATGGTGAAATGTGTCCTCTGTATTTAACCATCACCCTTAGTGAGCAGTGGGCAGCCATGACAGCCATGGCTGTCCCAGGGAGCAGTTTGTGTGGACGGTGCTTTGCTCAGAGGCCCCTCAGTTAATATTCAGAATTAATATTCAGTGACATCAATGACTTTCACAATACTGATGCTTAAAATGATAAAAAAAAAACATCTTCAATACTATAAAATTACAATATTATGAAATATAAAAGTACTATGAAACTACAGGTGATACGAAATATTAATATAGCTGTGAATATATATAGCGTGGCGCACCTTTGCCCATAACGCGTGTGAACTGGGCGGGGATGTCTCCTTCTGCAATAACCATGGAGCCGGACTCGGCCTCTCCGCCTCCTATGGGGGAGCCAGGCATGCCCCCCTTCCCATCGGGGCTGTGCAGGGGTCTCTGCAAGCATTCCTCTGAACTGCAGGTCTTCATGGGCGTCTGGACCATCTGGTGAAGCTCTTGTAGAGGCGCCCGCAGGTTGCCCCCTTCCAGAACATCCTGAGATAAAGGGGGAAAGGTAAAGGGTCAAGTGTTATTTAAAGGCCGGGCAAATAAGAGCCCTATTCAGGACTGACGGTTGTGTTGTGTCCATAAATTGCGCGATGAGTGTGGATATTTGAGACATGGAGGAGGAAGGAAACACGTGACATAATCGGACAAGGTAACGCCAGGAACACATGCACGTTTGTTTTTGTCTCCTGATGCCAAACCATAACCGTATCCTTACATGAAGACATTATATTTAAAATGGACCCTCATATCAAGCAACAGGTGTCCCGCTGCTAATATTACAAAATGCACCGGTAACAAATTTAAGCATCAAGACACAGCAGAAAGGTTAGTCTGAAATTAGCAGGACGACTCCGCTCTGTCTGCACTAAAATTGTTGAAAGTGACAGAGCCAGAAATATAAATCACTTATAATCATCTAATTTATCATCTAGTTACCAACTAGACAACGAATAAAAAATATATATATATATATAATTCAGTACATGCAATGTGTGTAAACTCTTCAGAGAGCGGGAATGGTCACGCTTATTAGGGCTGCACGATTTGGGGAAAAAGACATGTTGCGATTATTGAGATCAATGTTTGCGATATGATAAAGGATAAAGATATATTTTGGATAATATATCAATGAAAAGTCACACGCTAATAGTGAAATGTTTAATTTCAAAGTGAAACATACAAACTACTTATAACAACCTGAAATGCCCAGTGCTTTCAAAATACAATATTCTACAAAATTAAATAAATCACAAAAAACTCTTTTACATTACTGTCGAACGACAAACCCTGGTAAGGCTAAACAACTGTTTTGATTATATTTGGCCATTATAAAATCCCGTATTATAGTTCTTACGTTTAACAAAACGTTGTTTGGAGGCTGACTTGAACAGGGATGCATAGCTTTGCTAGCTTAGCTAAGGCTAAGATTTGTAAACTGAGGTGAATTTCTTTAGGAAACCTTCAAAGTTTGAGAAAAGTTAACTAAACAGCTAAGAACAGTCTAAATAGTTAATGCCTACGTTTAGCCAAAACGTTGTTTGGAGGCTGACTTGAACACAGGAATGCGTAGCTTCGCTAGCTTAGCCTAGCTTAGTTAAGGTTAAGACTAATAAAACGGGATTTTATAATGGCCAAATATATTCAAAACAATTGTCCAGCCTTACCTATGAAATGTAATCCCCCGGGATCTGGTTTGGAGCGTACAGCGGTTTGTACAGCCCCAAGCAGCACAAGAGGGAGGCCTTTTTTGCACTTCTCTCCATAGATGTATATGCTTCACGCCACTGCAGCGCCTCGTAATATGGCGGCGACGTTGACGTACGATGCAGCTCGTCATGCGGCGTCTACCCATATGTCTCCGAATCGAAAGTCATGTGAACAAACACGTCACATCCGACTGAAGACTTCAGTCAGCTCGCAAACTTTGAGAGAATGGATCGGATATGTTGGCGATCCAATCCACGTACTAATCATTTAAATCGCAGCTTTTTGCGTTCATGTAATCGCGATAACGATTGCGATTAGATTAATCGTGCAGCACTAACGCTTATGTATGCATTTTATTTTGCCCACTCTTATCGGTTATTAGCAAGTGAGAAATGAACTCGAACATAATAATGAACAACGTGGGGACGATTGGGCGCGCCCACCTTCTCCAGGCAGCGCAGCATGTTCTGCCGTTCCTTCAGCTTCTGGATACTGATGATGATTTTGTGCCGCGCCCCTTTGGTTACATTCTGTTAGAGGGAGAGAGAAATCTTTGGATCGAGACAACATGGCAACGTGCACACATCACACGACGCATTCGCTTTCGTGCGCTCTGGCGTACACACGATTCCATGCGGCACCAACACGCGTGACGGGTGGTAGCAGCCCAGTGGGTAACACACTCGCCTATGAACCAGAAGACCCAGGTTCAAATCCCACTTACTACCATCGTGTCTCTGAGCAAGACACTTAACCCTGAGTGTCTCCAGGGGGGGACTGTCCCTGTCACTACTGATAAGGGCGTCTGGTAAATGCTGAAAACGTATTTGTGCCCGCGCCCAGGAACGAGGTGCTGCCACAAACCTGAGACTCCAGCTGATGCTCCGTCAGCGACATCATCTCGTCGTACGTCATGGTGGAGAACAGGGCTGCGTATTTGTGGAGGCGCAGGCTCTTGAGCCAAGAGGGAACATCTGTAGGAACGTATAAAAAAAATAAATAAATTTTTTCAAAACCCCCAACTATACGTAATTGGCACAAGGCTAGCTCGCCGTGTGCTTGATCTGCTAACCTTAACGGTTAAGGCCCGGACAAAACCCGCGCCCGAAGCTTTTTAAAAGCCCGAACCCGATTACAGCCCCACATTCTTCAGATGTACGCGTACACACAGCTAAACGTCATTTATTCAAAACTTTTCCACAACGCTTGCGTTTTTTTACGCTTTGGACTCTACATTCTCTTTTTTGGTGGCCAAATGCAGATAATAACTGAATAAAAGAATAAAAATGAAACGCTGCACTAGAAGGATAGTTATTAAACCTACAGCAGCAGGCGGCAGCCATGCATCATGGGAGTTGTATTACATCACCTCCCATCATCCCTCGGACTCACCCCTCATCCCACTGCCCTCTTCGTGGAATGTGCTACGGAGCGCCGCCCCACCCAGCCCGGGCCCCTCCTCCAGGTGCTCGCTGCCCCCGCTGCCCGACGACGCTATGCTGCTCTGCGGGGACAGGGGGGCGTGGTCAGCGGCCGGGCCGCGACCCCGCAGGTCCTCCTGAGACAGCCAGCCGTGCCCCAGGGGCTGGCTGGAGCTTCCGCTCATCGGAGGGGTCAGGGAGACGGAGCGCTTCAGGGGACCGTGCTGACCACCGGACAGGACTGCAGGAGACAGAAAGACGGGTCAGAAAGTCAACACGCACATACCCTCCTGCAGACAGACAAAACCACACGTACTGGTTTGTGTCGTATGTTCTCTGCTCTCGATGTGAGACAGACTTGGTGATTGGTGACTCCGCCCACAGGATGTACATAAGGGCGCCTCCTACACACAGATAAGGCCTGGTGCTCGCGGAGGAACGAGGAGAACATTGCAGGGGCTTTTGGGGGAGATTTGGAGTTGTGGTCTGTGTGGTAGAAGTTCTTGTTGTTCACATGTCTTGTATGTGTAGTGCCCCTGTTGGGGCAGAGGTGGCCTAGCGGGTAAGGAAGCGGACCCGTAATCGGAAGGTCGCCGGTTCAAGTCCTGAACCTCCGAGGTGCCACTGAGCAAAGCACCGTCCCCACACACTGCTCCCCGGGCACCTGTCATGGCTGCCCACTGCTCACCAAGGGTGATGGTTAAATACAGAGGACACATTTCGTGGTGTCACCATGTGCTGACAATCATTGATGGTCGTGTTTGTGTGTTTTCCAGCCACCTTTTCCACTCCCTTCGTTGTTCTCTCCCCCTAAACGGGAATGTAACACGAAAGTGTACATCTTTATTATTTCTTTCCAAATAATGTGAGATTTTCTGGTATTTAAAATGTAGTGGGAAAAGATTTGAATAAAATATTGTTCACTGAGTCTCACAGTCATCCAAAAATAACAATGAAAATAATAATAAAAAAACTAGAAAATTTAGATCAAAACATGGCCATTTCTTTTGAAGGTGGCAAAATGTCACTTTCGCCCACGCAATTCTCAGCCCTCAATGCCTTAACGAAAGGCCGCTTCAAGCACACGGCCCCTGCTGCACAGGGTTAATAATGGCCATTCTGTGACCTAATCATGGGCGGTAGTAGCCTAGTGGGTGACACACTCGCCTGACCCAGGTTCAAATCCCACTTACTTCCATTGGACTCTACATTCTCTTTTTTGGTGGCCAAATGAGCAGGACACTTAACCCTGAGAGTCTCCAGGGGGACACTGTCCCCTGTCCCTGTAACTACTGATTATATGTCGCTCTGGGGCAGTGGTGGCCTAGCGGTTAAGGAAGCGGCCACACACTGCTCCCCGGGCGCCTGTCATGGCTGCCCACTGCTCACTCAGGGTGATGGGTTAAATGCAGAGGACAAATTTCACTGTGTGCATCGTGTGCTGTGCATCACATGTGACAATCACTTCACTTTGACTTTGGATAAGAGTGTCTGGTAAATGCTCTAAATGTAAATCATGGGTCACCCTGGGAGAACTTGCAGAACGTTGTCCTCCACCCTGGAACAGAGGGAACCCAGCAGGGCAGGCAGACAGAATAAGATGCCCGAGAGAATGCTTTATGCGCCCACGCCCCACCGGCCGCCGCCTCCTCCTCCTATAAGCAGCAGGAGCTGTTTGGGCTATCTATAGGCCTTCATGGCTGGTTTAAAATAGGTGCCCAGCTAACATTACAAGTTCCAGTCCCTAAATATTAGCCATTTTCCCTAAATACAAACGCCACAAAGGATACCTTACAAGGGAAGATATGGGATGGTATGTGGTGCTCATTTAGGGACCGATTTGTATGGAGGGGAGAGGCCGGATGCTCGGCGGAAGACACAAATTCAAAGGCGCTGCACCGCGCTTTCGTTAAAAAAAGACGCCGAAAAGTATTTCCCAGGCTGTATTCATTTTATTACCTCTAATTAATAAGGGAAAAGGTTTTTCCATGCGCACAAAAGAACACGACAGTGACTAGTGTAAGCTTTGACCTGTGGCCTCGTTGAGGAGAATTCAGTGTCAGCCCGCGACTGTCGTCTGCTGAACGGGCCACGGGCTGCCTGAGAGATTGTGAAACCGGGCCTTTGTGCTGCCCGAAAGTCACGGCTGTCAAAAATAAAAGAGGATCTTGAGCCGCGGAGCTTTAAATGCGCCCGTATTTTTATCCTCAGCTGTCACCTTCATCAGGAAAGGAGAGAAAAAAAAAAATAAAGAAATTCTTCGCTGGAAATATCCCGCTCTGACCGCAGATATGTTCAATTCGAGAGTCTCCAAGCGGACCGCCCCGTCCTGTCCTGTCCTGCCATGCAGCGTGCATCTACCATGCGTCTGCATACCACAGAGTTTGCGTTAGGATCCTGGGATGTGCTTCAACGCACGCTGACAATTACACGAAAAATTCGGATTTCGCAATACGCATGCACTCAGAACAAGAGGCTGGGAAATCTGGCCACGCCCCCATGAACTTTTGACCCTGACCGGGTTGACCTGTATTTGTCGGTATGCATTTGCCCACTTTCTAGAAACACCTGAATGTGAGAAAACGCAGCCACTCACTGGCATTGGTCCCGCCGCCTGTGCCCACAGTGTTGATGGTGGCGGGCACCGAGGACGACGGGTAGAGGCTGAGGTGGCCGTTCTCGCAGCCCTGCTGCTGCCAGCCGCCCAGGCCGGAGTCGCGGGAGCTCTGCCAGCCGTTGAGCCGGTCGTCGGAGCCGTAGCGCTGGTGGTGGGGGTACAGGTGGCCGGCCTGCTGCTGGTGGTGGGCGGACGGGCGCTCCAGGGAGTCGCCGGCGCCCCGCGCCGCCGCCCTCTCCTCCAGGTGGTTGAGCCAGAGGGCCAGGGCGGAGCGGTCCTCCAGGGAGGTGGCAGGGTGGATGAGGGCGTAGGACAGCAGCTGTCGGCTCTCCTCCAGATGCCGGCCGTGCTCGATCGTGTGGGCCAGGATCTTGGGGATCAGGCACATGTACTCCCCTTTGGCCTCCACATTGCCGGGCTTGAGCAGAGGCAGGTGGGTGAGGACCAGCGAGATGACGCGCTCTTTAGGCTCCGCCAGCCAGTGACTGATGACCTCTGTAGAGCAGGAAAGAGGAAGGAAGGTTAACCTCAAACAACAAACAGTCCAAACAATGGCCAAAAAAAGATCCAGCGGAGCCTGTAATCACTTTAAATGTTGCTAGGGAGCTCTGGCTGGAGCTATGGTCAGGGCTGGCCAGCAAATATTACATAATGATGCGTTATAATGCACTACGAGGAGCTCTGCACAGAGAAAAACATCACGACTCCCAAACTGGAGTCGGAATTCACTTCATTTCATCATCGGAGTCCTTATGATGAGACGGAAGAGTGAAAGATGTTTAAGATGTCAGGTTGGGAGATCTGGCCAATTGTGCCTACAGGGTCGTCCCATTTTAAAGTCCCGAAACTCAGTACATGACCAGTACATGAGGAGCATAGTTCATCATGAAGGGGTTTCGTTATAACCTCTAGTTCAAATATAAAGGTGACGACGGCTATACATAAACCCGGGTCACATTGGCTACTGTTCACGTCTCAGAAATGCTCATTCCGAGTCACCTTCAACAAAGGCTATAGATACTACAGGTCACAGAAGAGGCTCCGGACGGCACCGCAAATAGCGGAACTATTACGGTCGTAACGCGCCCCTCCGCACATCTGTCTATGGCTGATCAACACGGCCCGAGGAAGATGGAAACTGCTCTTGGTGACACGGGATAGCCATAACTTTCATTACCACCACTTTTGTCCAGACACTGAGGATGGTATCAGTTTCAACTTGCATGAATGGGAAAAGGACCCATAACGTATGGATCTCTGCATTGAACTTGCTCTTCGATCAGTCTTCAGAAGATTTTGGGAAAACCATCTGCGAGAAAACACCCACAAAGATCTAGATCTTTAGGGGGACAGTATTGAATATCTGAGTGGTGTTGTACAGTTGGAAGCAGTGTGATTGGACCACAGCATCTTTAATATTACACGCTGCAGAAAGTGAGAACTTAATAAATCCAACCATTTCGCATGAAATCTGCAAAGAGTGGGATCTTCATGGCACACCGCGAACGAGACAGCGCTGAGGCTGCTGTCAACGCTGAGGGCGGGGGGTCACCGAATGTGGGTCGTCCAGAACCGAGGCCTGTGCTCCGCGATTAAGTGTCCCTCTGGGAAACCTTTTTCTGGCACTTCCATTTTTACAAGGTGGCCCGGAGGGGCTCCGGCGTGGCTGGTCGGGAGGGACGGAAGCTGGCTTCACACCCTCTAGCGGTGATGTGATCCTTTATTTGTGAAAAGTGAACTGTTCATGGCGGAGCGAAGCTATTTTGTACTTCTGAACCCCCCCCCCGGCCACTTCCTATTTAAAAACGCCGCTTGCGTTTCCCAAGGCGGACCGTGAAAGTGAACGTATCTGTAAAAACTATTGAATATTTCTCTTCTAAAAGGGTTCATTACCACGGCTGACATCGGACCCAGAGCCCCCAACAACCCTTCGCCAGCCGGGCCGAAACAAAATCCTTGAGGGAAATGAAGATGTGAGCAGGCTGTTGACTGTACGTGTAACTTGAAACGCTCAGATACCACAAGGAAGTGACAACAAGTGGCATGTCTGCGTCCGTAATCACATGTCCTGCCCGATCGGGCCGCCACCCCGTGGCCTCTGCAGGGGCGCTGCTCGGCCCCGGGGAGTCAGGTCCTTGTGACCTCCAGTAACACTCCTCCATTAAATTTAGAGCTTCGACTTGGCCAGGGTCCTGCCCCTACGCCCGGGTTTGGCAGCGGCACGCGCCTCAGCCCTCAAGAGTCTCCGCATCTCTCCCGACCAGTCACAGCCACTCGTCACCCCATGTCCTCCTGACACGGTAATTGTGGACAATGTTCAATGTGCAACATGGAGGTACCGATACCACAGACCGATGATCTATGGCCATTGATTTATCACAAATTTCAGTTTCCATGAGTGTCTGGAAATACCGTGTGGTTATTTGCCAAATTTGTGGAACATAATCATTTATGGCATTTACCAGACGCCCTTATTCAGAGGGCCTTACAATCAGTAGTGACAGGGACAGCGTCTTGCTCAGGGACACCATGGAAGTAAGTGGGGTTTGAAGCCAGTACCACCCTGAGACCCAGTTTCTTTTTTTGCAGTTATTGTTTTATGGAGACCAATCAGCCCAAGACCTGAATTTGTCTTGTGCACATGACTCTGGTGAAAGCTCCGTCCCGCAAGTACAAAACACAACACCAAATGTATTCAGCAGCCATTTATTTCATAAACAAATAATTAAACTGGGCGTGTAAAGCCCTGATCAGCACGTTCACATCAGTGCCGCTCCAGGGCGAAGGCGATTACGAATAATAAAATTCAGGACATAAATAATACACACATATTAACATAGGAGTGTTAGTGGCCCCGTGGGTAACACACTCAACTCTGAGTGTCCCCAGGGGGACTGTCCCTCGTCTGGGTAACATTTTCACAGCATTCCTTCACTTTAAGATGACAAGAACAATAGTGAAACTTTTTTTTTTTTTTTGTGAAATTCTTATATGTGTACGAGGGTTAAAACGTGGTCTGTTGTTGAAGTACAGAGAGTAAGGTGGGTTTCAGGACGGCTTTCAGCTGCGCGTGGAAGGTGAAGCGAGGCAAAACGCTCCAGCAGCAGGAGGACCGAAGTTCAGGTCCGTCATATTCCGTCTCCACCCAGCACTATTCTTACACAAAAATTGAAAAGAGGGGACCAGACAACAGAGGGGAATGGAAAGAGTGAGCAGAATTTCCCCCATTACGCCCCCTTCCTTGACTCTCTCGCTCTCTCTCTCTCTCTCTGTAATTCGGTGCTATGAGTCACGGCGATGACCGCACAGTGTGCAGACCCGCCCCCCCTTTTAGTGCCGAAGCGAGAGAACGCGAGGAACCTGCGAGATCACGGAGAAGGAAAGCCCTCGCTTGCACCGGGACTGAACAGCGCTGAACTCTACGTGGCACCCGAACCGCCGACGAGAGGCGTGGCTTTCTAAAGATTCCAGCGTTCTGCCGTAATTTGCTCTCCGCTCGGCCTTCCTATCTGCCTAAAATAGAAGCGTTTTCTTTCTTCTCGCTCCTCCTGGACACGGCACCACCTCGCGTCTGACGCTCCGGGGGTCCTTTCCCACAATCCATCAGTGCCCTCAAGGCCCAGCGCCTGACCAAGATCGTCACACGGCGTGACGTGTCGGCATCTAATTACGCCGGTTCTGCTACAACGATGTGTGTTCAACCTTCGCTGAAGTGTTTCTGCATTTCCTGCGAAATTTTTTAAAAATAAAGTAAAAAGAAAAAGCATCGCTTTAGCCCCACACCTCCGCCGCCCTGCGGGCGTGGCCCTAAGAGTTGCAGTTGATTATACCAGACGACCCATTTAATTACATCAGCTCGGAGACGCATGAAATGAGGGGTCGTACATCAACATGCCAGACAAGCCGCAGACAAGCTTGTCTGAAGCTTGCTTGGTGAGACGCAATCACACAAGGGTGACCCTCCTGGTCCCTGTTCCATAAAAGCCACAGGAATCGAAACCTTTTCCACCCCTTTTCCCCCCTGGGAGGGTCAGTTTATCCAGGATTTGAAAGCATCTGTACCACCTGCTAAACAGAGCACCTTCGCCCTTTGGCAACCCATTGAGGGACTGACTCCACTAGACCTCTGAAGGTACGCTGTGGCACCAAGACATCAGAAGTGGTAGTAGTGGTAGTGTGGGTTGGTAACACACTCGCCTATGAACCAGAAGACCCAGGTTCAAAGCCCACTTACTACCATTGTGTCCCTGAGCAAGACACTTAACCTTGAGTGTCTCCAGGGGGACTGTCCCTGTAACTACTGATTGGAAGTCGCTCTGGATTTGGGTGTCTAATAAATGCTGTAAATGTAAAAGGAAGTGGATACTTTAAGTCCAGTAAGTTGATGGTGACTCCATGGGTCAGACACACAACAAATGCTTGATTGGACTTCCAAACCAACATTCCTGCTGCGTTAGGCCGCTGCCATCAGGTAATGCGGTTTGCATGAAGGGGTGTAATCCACGCAAATGCAGGACCCAAGGTTTCCCAGCAGAACACCACCCACACCTTCAAACCACCAGCTTGCCGTCTTCCCTAGGAGAGCAACGATGAAATCTGAATTATTTTTTTTTAATTATCTTTCCTTTCCCACTAGCTGCTGCAGTGAAAGTGATTAGTTGTCACATGTGGTGCACACAAGTGAAATGTGACCCCTGCATTTAACCCATCCCAGAGGGAGCAACAGTCCGATTACAGGTCCACTTCTTTACCGCTAGGTCACCGCTGCCCCCAAATGAGTGTTGCAGCACAACCACATGCCTGTTATCAGCCATTGTTGTATGTAGGGTGCGTTTGGGGTTATAGGTCAGACACACACTGCCCTTCTATCACAGAGTCCTACATGCAAAGCAATCTTTCCTCGGACAGTCAGTCAGATTCTAGTGGGCTGACCAGTCCAGCTCAGCCAGAGGAGGTTTCAGAATGACTGGGTTGTAGTAGCCTAGTGTGTAACACACTCGCCTCTGAACCAGAAGACCCAGGTTCAAACCCCACTTACTACCATTGTGTCCCTGAGCAAGACACTTGACCCTAAGTTGCTCCAGGGGGGGGGACTGTCCCTGTAACTACTAATTGTAAGTCGCTCTGGATAAGATGATCCACTCCAGATGATCCAAAATATGGCAGCTCGTCTCAATCAGCCAAAATACACCCATGTTACACCTCTTCTTACCTCCCTCCACTGGCTCCCGGTAGCTGCTCGCATTGAGTTTAAATCCTTGATGCTTGCCTACAGGGCTGTAAATGGAACTGCGCCCTCCTACATCAACACACTACTACCTAGCTACACTCCTGCACACTCTCTCAGATCTGCAAATGAAAGGAGACTAAAAATTCCTTCTTCACGGGGTCTCCGATTCCAATCATCTCTGTTCTCCGTTGTTGTCCCTGGCTGGTGGAACAACCTGCCTTCCTCCACACGACTAGCCGAGACTACCACCACTTTTAATAAGCAGGTGAAAACCCTCTTGTTCAAAAAATATTACAGACAAATCTAACTCTTACACAAGCACATTGAATAAACAAATACAAAATGTATAAATACATTATAATTTTTATTCGTCTAGCACCTAACAATCTCCGAGCATGCTTCACTGACAAGTCTGAGCCTTATCAGGGCTCTTAGTTTGTAAACTCAATATTCTATAGAAATCGAACGAGAATTGCTGGTGTCTTCCTCTTGTAAGTCGCTTTGGATAAAAGCGTCTGCTAAATAAAGTAAAGTAAATAAGACTGTCTGGTAAATGCTGTAAATGTAAAAGGTCAGGTTGGAGGTTGCATTTTCACGCAAAACAAAAAAAAAAGGCCACACGGAAAAACGGGGCCACGTCGGAGGCGGGCCTGGTCACGACGGCCACACCGCGCTCCTGCATTTATCCTGTTAGCAAAACAAACACAAGGAGCCGTGCTACAGCATGCAACCAGGGTTTTTTTTTTTTTTTTTTTATAGTTGTCGAGTCAACAGTGCTTGTTCCTGACGGAACAGAGTCCCCCTGCCCCCGGCAAAAACACGACAGCCACAACATGGGTCTGGACCGAGACGCTCATTAAACGTTCCCCGGCACCACCCAAGAGAGGACAGGGAATCCTGGTCGAGACGTCAGCGTTTCGGGGAAGACGTAAAACGTCTGAACAGTCTGTCTGTACTTTTACCCTCCCGAAATGGAGAAGTTTTTCCAGGAGGAAAAAAAAAAAAAAAAATGCCGAAGCAGGGGAAGGAAAGGAGGGAGGAAAAGGGAGAGTGTGGCAGAGGGAAAGGGAGAAGAAAGGTCCACCCATCCCTCCGACCCGGCGCTCCAGCTCAGCTGTATGGAATGTGCTGGCATACCTCAGGCCCGGCAGAAGAATGTGCAGTTTCCGACTCGGGCGGGCTGCATCCGAAACGACGGCGCTGGTTAGACATTTTTTCTCTTTGAGATCAGCCGCCCCCCTGGCCAGAACGATAACACTTCCTTAAACGGACTCCCCGAATTTAACACGCACAGCGGAATCAGGGTTGGAGTAGCTCATCGCGGGCGTGGTAGTAGCCTAGTGGGTAACACACTCGCCTATAAACCAGAAGACCCGGGTTCGAATCCCACGTACTACCATTGTGTCCCTGAGCAAGACACTTAACCCTAAATTGCTCCAGGGGGGGACTGTCCCTGTAACTACTCTCTGGATAAGGGCGTCTGATAAATGCTGTAAATGTAAATAAACATGATATAGAAAAAAAATCTCATAATTCTTCCTAAGGCAAAGCATTATGGATAGACGACTACCCAGTACTGATGAACACTTAAAACTCTCTATTGAACACTATATTTTAATTTCTGCCAGGCGGCATTGATGTTAAAAGCCCATCAAATGAGAAATTTGCAGGACATTTGAGGACAGCACTGCATCCCCGTTATTGTCTACAACATGTCCATCTCTGAGAAAGCCCACTGATACCGTGGAAGAAGTCACAGCTGGTGGGCATCGTACCCTCTTACCACCCGGATCTGCACTTCGCCACCATTGGTGGGCAGTAATGGCCTAGCGGATAAGGAAGCGCCCTCGTAATCAGAAGGTTGCCGGTTCAAATCCCGAGCCGTCCCAGGCCACTGAGCAAAGCCCCCCCCCCCCACTCCTCCCCCTAGGTGAGCGTTAAAAGCAGAGGACACATTTCGCTGTGTGCTGTGCTGCAGTGCATCACAATGACAATCACTTCACGTTCACATATTTATGTGAGCATATTTCATTAAAACATCCAAATCCACCTTCAGCCATTTTCACACATCATACTGAACTAGATGCCACACCGAGGAGCTGTACGGTGCAGCGTGAAATGTGCGAAAGCTGCAAGTAACCTCGCCACCCGCCACCTTCTGCCGTGAACTTCCAGCATCGTGTCCTGCCTCCAGCGCCATAGAGAATACCAACATTCATCTGCCAGTAAAACTCGGTTTACTTTTAGATGCACCCGTGTCCGCTTCTCGCGTTGAAGCAGGAAACTCTCTCCTAATTTCGAACGCTTTGGAGATCTTACTCGAGGGGGCATTGCACGTACACGCGTATAAACTACAAAACACGCGTGCGTGTCCGTGTGTGCGCCTGCTCTTCCTTGAGTTCCATTTATATATTCGTGACCTCTAATCCCGCCCCGGGTCGGAAATAGTGGCGTAGGCTGACTGTCTATTCAGCTCGGCTGGTGGGACAACAGGCTGGGAAACACCTGCCTCTGTCAGTAGCGGCCGCCGTCAGGCCGGCACCATTGTTCGCCGCAGATGATGGCCTGGCGCGTTTCTCTCTCTCTCTCGGCTCTCGGGATCTTCCGCAGGAAGTGCATCGCAGGGGCGCATCTGTTCGCTTAAACAAAAAAAAAAAAAAAAAAAAACGTAGCAGAACCGAGACACGCAGGGGCGTCGCTGTCTCAGAGATTCATCGGAAACGAACAACGGCGGTCGGTATAAGGCTGTAGGCCACGACACAAGGCATTCGCTTACTAAGTGTGTTCAGAGGTTGGCGCTTTCGGGCCACCGTCCATACGAGAAGGCTACTAGCTTACTACCATTGTGTCCCTGAGCAAGACACTTAACCCTAAGTCGCCCCAGGGGGGACTGTCCCTGTAAATATTGATTGTAAGTCGCTCTGGATAAGGGCGTCTGATAAATGCTGTAAATGTAAATGTAGAAAAAAATAAGTGTGTTTTGGCCGAACGCTGTTTTAACCCCCTCCACGCCTGTAGGTGGCGCTGTAACTGCCCGCTCTCCTTGTTTGGCGTCTAGTTCGTTGTTCTCCAGCCTTGCCTTCTCATTTGAAATGTTCACCGTAGAAAGAGGATTTCACGTAGTTGATGCAGCTGTTGCATGCTAGACCCTCTCCTACGAACCAGAAGTCCCAGGTTCAAACCCTACTTACTACCATCGTGTCCCTGAGCAAGACGCTTAACCCTGAGCGACCCTGTACCTACTGGTTGAAAAATCGCTCTGGACAAGGGTGTCTGATAAATGCCGTAAATGTAAATATGTATGATGCATGTGGGGTTATAGGTCAGGTTGGAGGAAAATAGCCACTTCGCAGTCCACACGGAAAAGAGAAATTCACTCTAAAACAAGTTTTAGAAAATAACCGTTCTGGGTCGCATGAAACACCGCTTTGGACGTTGATGCAATCCCAGATTGGAAATAAATTTCCCCATCGTACGTAAAACCGTTCTCATGTGGACAGGCTCTTGAATACTAAAAAGCAGACTCCAACCCACTGCAAGCTTCTCTCAACAAGTGTGTAATAGAACCATTGGTGGGAATCAAGTATGTTGCACCGGTTTCACCATGATCTTAATCTTTCATATAAAATAAAAAAAATGTTAAAAGTATTTTTATTATAAGAGATGACCGAAGGCAGGTTAAACCAGAAAATGTTGACAGGCTGGTTTTCATTGTCAAAAATCTGATAGCCTTGCGTGCTTAACGTTTGTAGAAAGTGCAATAAAAATGTGTTTTTACCTAAAACAACAAATAATCGTGATTAGAATACTGATAACAATAACCGTGATTAGCATTTTGGCCATTATCGTTCAGCCCTACTAAAATATATTATTTCTGAATAAACAAATAATTTACAATGATTTAAAAAACCTTTGCTCTCTGTTAACATGTAAGAAACTTCCACAATGAAAACTATCTGACAGTCACCAGGCCAAAATGCTCCTATGCTGTTATTGCAACATGCGCATTCATAGTTGGATCATTTCCGCCAGTCATCTGCATCATAATTAAAATGTATTTTACGCACATCTTCCATTATTTGCTCATATGTTGAAATAAAGGTCTGTCTGTTTTCCAACGGTCTACGGATCGACATATTTGGAGATAATCACCAGGTCCTAATCCAGCCCAGCGAGCAATAAAATCTAATCGATGGTAATTGCAATATTAACTCAAAATAAACCATGTGCATCTACTCCTGGCAAGGCCTGCTGTCCTGCACCGGGGCTTTTTTAGTTCTTTTGTTCAGTCCCATCCATGTGTCAGTTTAAGGGTGGTAGTAGCCTAGTGGGTAACACACTTGCATATGAACCAGAAGACCCGGGTTCGAATCCCACTAACCACCACTGTGTCCCTGAGCAAGACACTTAACCCTAAATTGCTCCAGGGAGACTGTCCCTGTAAAATACTGATTGTAAGTCGCTCTGGATAAGGGCGTCTGATAAATGCTGTAAATGTAAGGGGAGACAAATGGCCCCGGCGCTGGCAGGAAGTGGCGCGGTGACTGGGCGAGCGGCGTCCGGGTTTGGAGGCTACCTGCGGAGGCTCCAGGGGTCGTGTGTGAGCGCGGCTCAGAATGTCGCAGTCGGAACCATCCTCGGAATGCGAGCTCCGGGTCGGAGGATTTCAGAGTCTGCAGGTCTATTTAAGGAAGTGGCCAGGGCCCGGCATTGCTGCGGCCCCTCTCCTCGTCTGCAGGAGAATGAGAATCGTGTTCCTCTGTGGAAGAAGTCTTCATTTCTCTACCTGCTGCGGTTCTTCCACGAAAAACATATGTTTTTTTTTTTTTTTTTTTATAAAAAGGTCAAGAAGAAATAAACCAAAAAAAAAAAAAAAATGGTACATTGCATGAATCTGTGACAAACGTTCAAAATGCTTCATGCACTCGTCTCCTGAATGAAAAAAGGAACGTGTAAGGTAAAGAATCGTGACCGTCTGCAGCAGCCAAGGTGCGTGCGACTGTAACCGAACCGGTCGGACTGAAAAAAACGAGAAGGCGAACAGAAGGCGAAGCGCATCTGCGCCTGCATTTCCCCTTCGTTCCGAGGTGTCCGTTTATGTAAACCACAGAACAATGGGACCGCGGGGTGGCCGTTGCTATTTGCAGAGGGGAGGAGGAGAAGGAGCTGGTTTGGGCAGGAAGTTCTCCCAGAAAGAAACCATCCCCCATTCCCAGATGTGGCGAGCAGGTCGAGACGTGACGGTACAGGAAATATCCGGCTGGAAGCTCATTACGCCGTGTAAAAGAAAAGTAAAGTAAAGCTGCTGCTAAGTCACTCGAGGTCTACACCAGGTCCATGCAAGATCAATCCATGGTCCAGCTGAAGGCATGTGCCACATATAACCGCAGCTGGGCCGACGACTGCATTCACAAGATGGGAATTCATATAAAACATTTTCATTCCAGCGTCCCACTTCTCAGGGATCAGACAGAGGAAGAGACCACGGTGTGATAAAGAAACCCGTCAACGTGCACTTCAGGCAAAGAAAGCGGCGGTCGCCAGACCTTCTAACACCATGCAAATGAAGGGACTAACCTGATCAAGTGCATTTTTAACCATAAAACGTATGAAACAGTCTTTACATAAGGCTAAACTAATTCATATGGATCCATTATTATTTACATTTACTGCACAAACAATATTTTTCCGTCTTTTTTCCCCCCAAAGAGGCGATTATTTGTCCATTTTCCAGTCTGACCTGTTCTACGGACTGTTGTGAAAGTGCTCGGGTGGGCGTGTGATTTGCTACATCTACACACGATAGGTCATCTTCCTGTTTCATCCCAGTGCAAACCAGGCTTAATCCATGATTGGCCCTACTGCAACTAAACTTTTTTTTTTTTAAATTTATACAGTCCAGGCCAAAGGTTTGGACACACCTTCTCATTCAATGTGTTTTCTTTATTTTCATGACCATTTACGTTGGTAGATTCTCACTGAAGGCATCAGAACTATGAATGAACACATGTGGAGTTATGTACTCAACAAAAAGTGGAGACCTGGCCTCCACAGTCACCGGACCTGAACCCAGTCGAGATGGTTTGGGGTGAGCTGGACCAAGTGCTAAACGCCTCTGGGAACTCCTTCAAGACTGTTGGAAAAGCATTTCAGGTGACGACCTCTTGAAGCTCATCGAGAGAATGCCAAGAGTGTGCAAAGCAGTAATCAGAGCAAAGAAACTAGAATATAAAACATGTTTTCACTTATTTCACCTTTTTTTGTTAAGTACAGAACTCCACACGTGTTCATTCATAGTTTTGATGCCTTCAGTGAGAATCTACCAACGTAAATGGTCATGAAAAGAAAGAAAACACATTGAATGAGGTGTCCAAACTTCTGGCCTGTGCTGTGTATATATATATGGAAGGCACCAGGACAGACGCCCAGGGAATAGCGGGCAAGGGATGTCACCTTGCTCAAGGGATCTGAGTGACACTTTTGAAACTGCTTCCTTGCCCGCCAGGCCACTGCTGGCCCGACTCCGAGTGTCCGCGACAGACAAACCGGGCTACGTAAAGTGTATGTGAAGGGAAATGTGAAAACAAGGGACACAGACAGCGTAAGAATTAAGGACTCACAGCGGACATTCACACCAGCCTTCTCGACATTATTATCTCACCACAATCCAGATAAATCGGTGTTTCAGAGCCAGGGAAGCACACAAAAAAAATAAATCTAATTTGATCTACCATTTAGAGGGAACCCCTAGGGCAAAACAGAAGTTCATGAGGTCAAACCTTCTGACCTTCTAGAAACCAGAAGGTCAAAGTATCAAAGCAGCCGAGTCAAAGCCACCTCTTCACCTGCTCGGTCACTGTAAAAGCAAGCCCTACATCTCAGAATCATTAAATGGACAAAATGTCCAACGCGTCCAACCCGAATCACCGAGCAGCAGAGCCGGGCGCGCCCCTCATCTCTGTCTTTAGCCGTGAAAGCTGCGGAATCGCGCTGGACCGCGTTCGGCGTGCCGGCCCCATAATTCCCGAGCTACAGGTTTCCGCTGTTGTCCTCGGGACACGCCTGATGGAACGAGTCCCGCATCTCGCTGACGGGCCTTGACTCATCTGCTGATGTCAGGCCAGATCAGCACAAAAGCATTCAGGATGAAGATGCACACGCTGTGTGTGAGTGTGTGTGTGTGTGTGGTGACACAAAACACCTTCATTTACAGAAAGTGCACGAGTGAAACTGTCCAACAATGTGTGTGTTTATTTTAATGAGCGCGGTCCCAGCCCCACCCATCCCGGGTTTTACGGCACCTGCAAATTTGCATCTGGATTCGTCCCAAATTTGCCCGCGACTCCCGACTGCGTGCAGCGTGAGACTCGGCGTCTCACGACCGTCCGCGCCCTGCCGCCCCGGGGAACTGTGGTCCAAACGATTCATAATTAAAGAGCCATTATTCACTCCTCCGTACGAATGGCCGGAATACGGCGGCGTTTTGCGGGTCCACGCGTCGAGAAGCCGTACTTAACGTGGCCGAGCAAGCGGCTGGAACCGCGGTCCGAGACCCACACGTCACCGAACGTTTCTTAACGCCTGGAACCGGTCCGCAGCGTCCGGCTACGACGCCCTTCCCCGCCAATCCAGAGCACCCTTCGTAGCTTCCAGTCTCGTAGGCGCACGGCGGTACCAAACTGGGACCAAACAAAGCGACACGTTCAAACGGCAAAGCAAGAATAGTTAGTGCTCGATTCAAAACTTTGTCAGATTCCCTTTCCCGAGGCTCCAGGCGATGTCCCGGGAACACGGGAGCCGAGGGCCAGCTTCCCGGCTTTCTTTCCGGCCGAAGCCAGAACGTGGGGGGGGGGGCGTGTCCGCGGAATTCTCCAACCGATCAGGATAAACCGAGCTTCCATTTCCTGAGAACCTGACTGAAATGAAAATAAGCGCAGCGTGCCCAATGATATCTGTACGTCGGGCATTTTTATCAGGATTGGACAATTTAACGGCCAAAAATGACTCTACTGTGGTATAATATGGTGGCCTATCCCGGTTCGAATCCCGATCCGCCAAGGTGCCACTGAGGTGCCACTGAGCAAAGCACCGTCCCCACACACTGCTCCCCGGGCGCCTGTCATGGCTGCCCACTGCTCACTCAGGGTGATGGGTTAAATACAAGGACACATTTCACTGTGTGCACCGTGTGCTGTGCATCGCAATGACAATCACTTCACTTCTCTATTTCCTTAGTCCGAATTAGAAATTCCTACTAATTGGGTAAAAATCAAGTTCCAGATGCATTTTTTTTTTTTTTTTTTTTTTTTAAATGTGCGGGTTCATAATTTACGGTGATTTATTTAAGAAGAAGAAGAAGAAGAAGAAGAAGGAGGAGGAGGAGGAGGAGGAGGAGGGGGGGGGAAGCAGCAGAATGAAGTCAGTCATTCATAACAACAGTGGCCCTCCTGTCTGTGCCCGGCCCCGCCCCGCCCCACCCCTCACACTCTGCCTATGGAGTCGGGGTGGGGGTGGAGGGCCGGCGTTCCGACAGGACGATCCGTCTCCTTCACAATGCTCAGAGGGAAACTTTTTTTTTTTTATGATGCCGAGAAGAGCAACAAAACAAGTTGCATGACTTGGGGCCGCGGAACAAGGCGGCTTCTTTCCAGAAGGAAATAAGTGGGTCATCGTGAATTCCTTTCATTTGTACGGTTCTTTTCCAAACAGTCGCGTCTTCGGCGACGGCCGCTTCGCTTTCACAAACGTGCGGGGTACGTCTAGATCACGAAACAGAGGTCACGTGAAGCAGAGGTCGTGGCCTAGCGGGTAACACACTCGCCTACGAACCAGGAGGCCCAGGTCCGAACCCCACTTACTACCATCGTGTCCCTGAGCAGGACACTTAACCCTGACTGTCCCCTGTCACTACTGGTTGTAAGACGCTCTGGACAAGGGCGTCTGATTGATGCAATAATTATTCGGCAAGTACTGAAAAGTTCTCTCGAGGAGATGAACGCTGCCAGGGAAAAGCTTGACCGCCTGCTGCCCTCCGGTTCGGGACCCGTCGCCGCGGGGCCCAAGTTCCGGTGTCATCGGGCGTGGTCCGCTTAACAAACTTTGTAGTAAAAAGTTTGTCCGTCTAGCACAAAACGTGGTGCTCTGGCACCATCACCATCACCGTCTAGAGCACCTGTGGTGATGATGATGATGATGATGATGCAGCATGTACAGAGAGGCACAGCGGCAAAACGAGCATCTAATTAACGACACGAAAACACGGATCGATGAAACGCACCGGACCACAGGTCCGTCTCGAAGGGGCCGGTGCCAGAAACCCCGACCCGACCGGGCTCATCACCAGCGACAGGATCCAGTACACGGCGCGTGGTACTAACGGGCGGGACCGACCTGGGTTGTTGGCTTCCCGCTCCAGAACGTGCAGCTCGGCGCAGTCCGCCAGCGAGTGCTCCAGGCAGAGCTGCAGGAACCGGGCCTGGGTCCGGCTGACCCGCTTCAGCAGCGACAGCAGCGCCACGGTCTGCTCGCACTCGTTCCAGCCCTTGAACCAGCTCGCCAGGACGCCCACCTGGTCGCGAAACATCATGGTCCGGGGGGACGGGACGGTGGGATCGGGATCAGAACGTCCTGGTCGCGGTTTCCCGAACGTTCCCCTCGTTACGCCGCGCCGAGGGGTCGCGTCACTCCACCATCGCCGGCGTGGGGGCGAGGCCCCGGGCGTCGGGCTGAGCGAGGCGTGGTCGGAGTGGGGTGGCTCTGCAGGGTGTCACACCAGGGTTCCGCCGGGTGGCATTTTCCACAGGGGAGTCCTTGGACCTGCAGGACACAAACACGATTAGGAACGAGCATCAACACACACACACACACACACACACAACACACACACACACACACATAGCTCCTCACAATATCCTCCCGAAATTTAATGCGACATTGGCCTGTTGATCCCCCCCCCCCCCCCCCCCCCCCCACCGATCCGCAGTGGCGCATCAACGCTCCGGACCAAAAATAAAACTGGAATTCCGGGAATCTGCCGCATTGGCCGCCTTTCCAGAGCCGCCGCCGCCGCCGCCAACTTACCGGGAAGGCGCGGGCGCAGCGCGGTCGTCGCCGAGCGGGATCGAGGGGAGCGGAGCGCCGTTGCCGAATAAAAGCCCACCCCGCTCCGCACGTTCCCAAAGCGGCGGAGAGACGCGAAGAAAAAAAGAGAGGGGGGAGAAAACGCCGCGCGAAGGAGGAGGAGGAGGAGAAGAAGAAGAAGAAGAAGAAGAAGAAACCGCCGCCGCTTACGTTACACGTACACGCGTCTCCAGTCGTCGACGAGCTGAGAGAAAAAAAAAATTTAAATAAAATAAAATAATAAGAATAAAAACCGGGTGCGGCGCGTCGCTGTCGCCCTTCTGCTCGTTTGAGAAGAAGAAAAAAAAAAAAAAAAAAAAAAAGTGTGGGTTCCGGCGGGATCGGGAGCCCCGTTACTCCGGGTCAGCCCGCTCTGCCATCTTGGCCGAGTTCTCTCCGCCCCGCGGCCGCCCGCCGCGCCGCTTCCCACATGCTAGTGATTAACGCGGGGGCCATTACGTCAGGGGGGCACGGAAATAGGAGGGACGGGCCCGAGGGTTGGGGGGGTCCGGGGCCGGATCACGTTGACCCCCCCCCCCCGGGCCCCAGTCCGTGGACGGGAGGGGCGGCCAAGTTCGGGAGAAAGTTCCACGGGCGGCCGCGTAAAAATAAATAAATAAATAAATAAATAAATAAAAAAAACTCCGCGTTTCCCCGCGACGGTAACCGCGTCCCGCACGTTTTTTTTTTTTTTTTTTTTTGGGGGGGGGGGTCGGTCCACTCACGCCGCATTCCGTCCTGTCGCGGGCGAACCACCCCGGGCCGCCTCGTCGTCCGCGGCTTTTTTTTTTTTTTTTTTTTTTTTTTTTTTGTGAAGGAAATTCCTGACGTCGCGTTGGACGGGAGGAAAGTCGGCGACGGAAAGACGGTTGATTTTTTTTTTTTTAAGAAAGTAAGTTCATTAAGAGCCACTCGATGCGACCGGCTCGTGCCGATATGGCGACCGTTTCATACATTTTTTTTTTTTTTTTTTTTTTTAACACAACCGCACGGTCACGGCGGGCGAATTTGCACGCCGTCGAGCCGCTGGCGACACCTCGCGGGCGGGGACGCGGCGACATGGACGTTTAGACCCGAGCGTGTGGCAGGTCATGTGCGCCAAATGCGCTGAATACGGACGCTTCTACCTCGGCACGCTGCTGAACCAGCTGATTAGGGCACTAAAGCCATTAGTTTTGGCCTGTTAACATTTTATGACAATTCAGTAGATTAGATTCAACTTTATTGTCATTACACATGTACAAGTACACGGCAACGAAATGTAGTTTAGGTCTAACCAGAAGTGCAATAAGCAGCAAGTGCAGGTTACAGTTCAAATAAGTTATGTATATACATAAAGTGATGTGCAGGAGATGGAAAATAAGTATGAACATATTTACAAAAGTAAAAGTCAGTGCAATGATTATGTGCAAAAATGGGTACAGTGAACAAAGGGGTACAATGGAGTTATGTACTTAACAAAAAAGCTGAAATAACATGTTTTATGTTCTAGTTTCTTTGCTCTGATTACTGCTTTGCACACTCTTGGCATTTTCTCGATGAGCTTCAAGAGGTCGTCACCTGAAATGCTTCTCCAACAGTCTTGGAAGGTCTTGTTGGTCCAGCTCACCCCAAACCATCTGGATTGGGTTCAGGTCCGGTGACTGTGGAGGCCAGGTCTCCACTTTTTGTTAAGTACATAACTCCACATGTGTTCATTCATAGTTTTGATGCCTTCAGTGAGAATCTACCAAAGTAAATGGTCATGAAAATAAAGAAAACACATTGAATGGGAAGGTGTGTCCAAACTTTTGGCCTGTACTGTATATGCAATGTTCAGTATAAACATAACAAGGCAGGGTATCAGAGACAACAGCTCCGAGCCTGAGTATTCGTTCAATCAACGCGTATACCAGGATACATAAGGCCCTGAGTAGTGGGGCACAGATTACGCAAGAAATCATGGAGACAGACAGAAAGAAGCTGCGTCCAGTGTATTTCATAACGTCTATAATAAAAATGATAATGGCAGCAAATATCGATTACAAAACATTTTGCACAAAAATAGCTGACAGTCAATGCGTGAATGTCAATTTAAGAATTGATCTAGAGTTTTCCACCAATATAACACGTTAATACATAATATAATATAATCATGCGTTGTCCTGATCCTGATGCAGATGTGGAATTCCTCTTTGATGAATCTTGTGGGTCTATGACCTGGGAACAGCACAAATGAGTACAGTAGACTGTAACATTCCTGATTGCCTGACAGATGGCAGCCTTGGACGTGTGTTCAGTATCACCAATATTATATAGAAAGCACCCATTTGCAAAAAAAAACAAAGTGTAACGCAAATAATGTGTACCGTACTGAGAGCCTGTTCGCAACTTGTCTTTCCTACTGTCAGGCTTCCGACAAAGATCTGTAGAAAGTCAGGGTTAGCTAAAGCAAATCTGCTGGGGGGGCCGGTTAGCTTCATGTCATACACCACGATCTGAGCAGTGGTGGCCTAGCAGGTATGGAAACGGACCAGGAGTTGAGAGGTTGCCGGTTCGAATCCCGATCCGCCAAGGTGCCACTGAGCAAAGCACCGTCCCCACACACTGCTCCCCGGGCGCCTGTCATGGTGCCCACTGCTCACTCAGGGTGATGGGTTAAATGCAGACGACAAATTTCACTTTGTGCACCGTGTGCTGTGCTGCTGTGTATCACAAGTGACAATCACTTCACTTATTACTTATGTGTTTCGACACCTTGGTGTAGCCGCACGGGTCAGATGAACCAATAGCCACGCTTCATACTGATGTTTTGTAGAGATTTATTTCTTTATTTTTATAAACAATGAAAACTAAATACAAGAAAACATTGTCCATACTAAACTATTAACATTTTTCACACGGAAGTGTACATCAGTTTTGAAAAGTCTCTGCAATCACACTTTGTTCATATAAGCATGTAAACAACATTACATCAGACAAAATAAACATTGATACAGTGTGCGTCCTTTGGACCACATGTTGGGGCTGATTTTCCCCTCTTCCTCTCTCTGAAGACCCACAATGCAGCACACGCTCTCGACCAAACGCTGAGCATGTGACCAATTACAATTCTGTACAATAAACGCTGCTGTAGAGCGCCGCGGTTTTTGTCCCACCCGGCCCTCCATATAATAAACGCGTACAGCGCCGCTGTTTTTGACACAACCGACCTTCCATATATTAAACATGCTTAGTGACGCGGTTTTTGACACACCCGGCCCTCCATATAATATACATGTACAGCGCCGCGGTTTTTGACGCACCCGGCCCTCCATATAATAAACATGTATATAGCCGTGGATTGTTAACACACCCGGCCCTCCATATAATAAACATGTACAGAGCCGCTGTTTTTGACACACTCGGCCCTCCATATAATAAACGCGTACAGCGCCGCTGTTTTTGACACACTCGGCCCTCCATATAATAAACGCGTACAGCGCCGCTGTTTTTGACACACTCGGCCCTCCATATAATAAACACGTGCAGCGGCTCGTCGGAATGAAACGGCCCGATCGGTCACGTAATTCACGTCGCGCTTCAGCCGCTGGATGATGAATCATGCGGCGATCCCGATATTAGTCCCTTTAGTCGGCGGATGCAGGCGCACCGAAAAGCACAACTGGTCTGTGAGCCCTTCTTGATAATAATAATGGTAATAATGGTAATTAGAGTTATTAGTGAAAGGCGCTTGAGGAACTACGGAATGGCTGGCGGGACAGTCCCCGGTTTGCTGATCCTCTTGCTGATTAACGCGCGAAGGACCCTCGGCAGCTCCGCCGCGAACAGGTGCTTCTGCCAGGTTGGTCACGGCGACGTTCGTGTCGTGCGGCGCCACCCCCGCTCGCGTTCCTCACGCGTTCTGTCCCCGAAGGTCGCCGGGAGCCTGGACGACTGTGCGTGCGACGTGGAGACCATCGACGCGTTCAACAGCGACAAGCTGTTCCCGGGACTCCAGGAGCTGCTGTCGTCAGACTACTTCAGGTTCTACAAGGTGGGTGGGTGGCTGGGTGCCTGGCTTTAAAAGTCCAGCGTCCTTTTTTAACCGGTCCTGTCCCGACGTGGACACCTCACAGCACCTTCTCCCGGCCCGCAGGCGAACCTCAACAAGCCATGTCCCTTCTGGAGGGGGGGACAGCCACTGCGGCCTGCGAGACTGCGCGGTGAAGCCGTGCCCGCCGGTGAGCCCACGTCTCCTTCCGAGCTACCTTTCCTTCTGAATGACGGGTTTTGACGCTGGCCGTCACTTGTGTCCACATGTGTCGTTTGGACCGCTTTGAAGAACGAGGTTCCGGATGGGATCAAGGCCAACAGCCATAAGGTAGTTATAGGACTCCGATCAACCTGTCCCCTGCGGTATTACTGTCTGGACAAACACTCGTGTGTCACATGTCCCTGTCGTGCGAAATTCCAGTAAGAGTACCCACGTTCAAGACTTCGAGACTTTTATTGTCATTGTACAGTTACCTGGACAATGAAACTAGCTGCAAGAAAACAAGATAACATTATAAAAACACTACATACAATATACAATGTATGGGTACAAGAGACATGGGGGGGGGGGGTATATGCAAGGGCATCAAAAATATAATAAATAGGGTGGAAGGGCTTTGGTCAGTAAAAATAAAAAAACATCCATTTGATCACTTGTATTGCTTTGTATATCTTTTCATTACGCTTTATAGGACAGTCTTACACTTTAATCCAGTGACCCTGCTGACGCTTGATGTAGGACAACGATACACGGCTAGCCGATCTATATCGACGTCGGCATGGAAATGCCCACTTTATTTGCTGAAGGTTGCATTTTTGCCTGTGAACGGTGTACTGTGTGTGTGTGTGTGTGTGTGTGTGTGTGTGTGTGTGTGTGTGTGTGTAATTCAGTACTCGTCAGTGGCCAACGAGGACGCGGAGGAATGTGAAAAGGCCGAGAAGCTTGGAGCTGTGAACAGTACTCTCAGGTGATTAAAAAAAAAATTATTAAATATTGGGAGCGGTTCGTTTCAAGTTGTCCGTTGTGCTCTGTTAGTTACATCTCCTCTGGTGAATAAACCTGGGTGGGAGCGTGTAGTGTATGTGCAAACAAGACTGTGTGATTAAGCATTAGTCTCGGGTAAGCCCCGCCCTGATTGACTCTTTTGATTCTGACTCTTTTGATTCTGATCTCACCGTGTTGTGCAGTAAGGAGACCCAGCAGGCCTTGCTCGAGTGGAACCGGCACGACGACGAGGCCGACCGTTTCTGCACGGCTGACGGTAATTCAGCAGAAAGACTTGATTTTCACGTCAGACAAACCGTCGTGTGCGACAAAACGGCCGCGTGTTTTTGTCAGACGAGGATTCTCCCGATTCGGAGTACGTCGACCTGCTGCTGAATCCCGAACGCTTCACCGGATACAAAGGTCCAGAAGCCTGGCAGATTTGGAACAGTATCTATGAAGAAAACTGTTTTAAGTACGACCTGTTCCCCCCTGGTGTTCTAATTAATTTAATTGAATAAATGAATAACAATTAAATGTATTAAATTAGTACTGCTGCCTGCCCACGTTGTCCTTTGCTTTGCCGTTAGACCGCACGCCGTTAAGCGGCCGCTGAATCCCGCGGCAGCGTACAGCGGTGAGTGTGCCTCGGTAATCATAGCTAATAACAGTTACTTCTTTGTAAAATGTGCTTACTGCTTTATTTAACCACTTAAATTCAGGTGCACAGCACTGTATAAAAAAAAAAAAAAAAAATCTCTTTAGGATTAAATTGACGGAGCCTCTTTCATTTCTCCCCCACCTTTGTCAGAAAACGAAGGTAGGTGCTCTTTCAAAGCCATGGCTTGCCTGCTCTGAGAAGGAGATGCTGACGGAAGCTGTGGTTTCAGGGCGAGGCTTCCACAGCTGGCTGCAGGGTGAGTACAGGGACGGGAGGGACACGTCGCCGGCCTTCTCCTCTCCATCAAATTCAAACTTTATTTGTCACATGCACAGTCGTACACGGTATGATATGCGGTGAAATGCTTTTTGCGACTGCTACAGACCACAGTATTGCAAATGTTGCAAGTAAACAATGAACCAATATGCAAATATTGCAAACATAACCAAGTATTACACTTTTACGTCTTTAACATAAAATATGTGTAACTGGTAGGGTGAAGGTGTGCAAATCGATACATTTTTTTTTAAAAAAAGCAGAGATTGTGCAAAGAGAAAAAAGCGCAAAGATTTTGTGCAACGAGTCCAGAGTGATAGAAAGTGAAGCTCCTCCTCATTCTCTCTGTGTTGGACTTCAGGGAGCGAAAGCGCTTCCCTGATCGCAGCAGGGAGAAGAGTCCATTGTTGGGGTGGGTGAGGTCCTTCACTATCTTCCTGGCCCTGGTCCTGCACCGTTTGCTGTAGATGGATTGAAGTTCAGGGAGCTTGGTACGGCTGATGGAACCACCCTCTGTAGGGCTCGCCTGTCCTGCATGGTGCTTTTCCCGAACCAGGTTGAGATGTTTCCCGTCAGGATGCTCTCCATGGTGCAGGAGTAGAAGTTCCTGAGCACCTTGGAGGGCAGTCTGAAGTCTCTCAGGCGTCTGAGGTGGTAGAGAAATGCCGCCGGGCCCTTTTCACCACGGTGCTGATGTGTTGATGTCTCCTCTCTCAGGCCTGTGTGTGGAGAAGCGGGCCTTCTACCGCCTCGTCTCTGGCCTTCACACCAGCATCAACGTGCATCTGAGTGCCAGGTACCTCCTCAGCGGTACGTTTTCTGGATTTCTACAGAAATATGACCCAGAAGAGAAAAGTAGAAAACGCAAGAATAATTTTATCTCCTCGGTTTAACCAGCTTCTCTTCATCTGCTTTGCGTGTCGTATTTTTCAGTCACTTATACATTTATTATTATTATAATTTTTTTTTTTTTTTTTACAGATAGCTGGTATGAGAGGAAGTGGGGCCACAACATTACCGAGTTCCAGCAGCGCTTTGATGAAGAGTTGACCGAAGGCGAGGGCCCGAAGCGGCTGCGCAACCTCTACTTCCTGTACCTGATCGAGCTGCGGGCCCTCGCCAAGGCCCTTCCCTTCTTCCAGCGTCCCTCCTTCCAGCTGTTCACCGGCCGGCCGGAAGAGGACGGCAAAAACAGGCGGCTGCTCGTCGAGCTCCTCCGTGTGGCCAAGTTCGTGAATGACAGTATTTAGCACACATCCGATATGTCTTTCTTTTTTTTAAATTATTATTATTATTATTAAGTAGTGACGTCAGTCACATGTTTTTTGTTGTGGTTATTGCTTCAGATCTTTCCCTCTGCATTTCGATGAAACGTCCCTGTTTGCTGGCAACAGGAAAGAGGCGATGAAACTGAAGGTAAAAAAAAAAACATCGAAGCCATTTCCAGGGCACCGAAGGAGTCGCGTCAGCGTGCTCATAAATGTTCCCTCGTCAACCAACAGGAGGATTTTAAGCTGATGTTCAAGAACATTTCCAGAATCATGGATTGTGTTGGATGCTTCAAGTGCAGACTTTGGGGCAAGCTGCAGGTACTGGGACATTTAGAGCTATTTCCAGCATTTTCTCAAACATTAGCACACAACTGATGTTTTTTTTTTTCCCCCCAATTTATTATTATTGTGTATCACAAGTGACCATCACTTCACTTTCATTTTCATTCAGCAGTGAAATTATATTCATTTACATTTACAGCATTTATCAGACACCCTTATCCAGAGCGACTTACAGTCAGTATTTACAGGGACAGTCCCCCCCTGGAGACACTTAAGGTTAAGTGTCTTGCTCAGGGACACAATGGTAGTAAGTGGGATTTGAACCTGGGTCTTCTGGTTCACAGGCGAGTGTCTTACCCACTAGGCTACTACCACCCTCTATATTCATAATTGGGGTGGTAATAGCCTAGTGGGACAGGGGGGATAAGGCCGTCTGGTAAATTCTGTAAATGTAATCTAAATAATTTCTCTGTTCATTGGGGTGTGCACGTTTCCAGTTGTTCAAATTTGATCATTTTACATATCGTCGTCTGAATCAGCAGCTCTTGCTTCGTTTCAGACGCAGGGTCTTGGCACGGCCCTGAAGATCCTGTTCTCGGAGCAGCAGATCGAGAACCTTCCCCGGTCACAGGGAACCCGCGGAACGTTCCAGCTGAGCCGCCAAGAGATCGTGGCTCTTTTCAATGCCTTTGGGAGGTGAGAGCAGACCCATCGACCTCTGATAATTAGAATAAAAAAAATAAAAAATTGTCTTTGTTTTACGCCCTTTCAGAATCTCGACGAGCGTGAGGGAGCTGCAGAACTTCCGGAGGCTGCTAGCAGAGGTCCATTAATTACAGAGAAGACCAAGATTTTCCTGGAAAATGTGGCTGTAAATGGCACCGTAACCAGTGTCACCTATTTGTCTTGGTGAGTTGTGGAAAGGCAAACGTTTTACCCGGGATTAGAGAGTGCAGATTGTAATACATATTTTTTATGCAGATGAATAAATAAAGTTTGTCACAACTATGATGTCTGTTACTCAGAACGTCCTAAAGGTAAAAACAACAATCGTGTGAGTTCAACACAGCTCTGGATCAGTCTCCGCTGCTTGCGGGCATCAGATTCCACCACAGCAAATTCACTTAAAGCTCAGGGTTCAGCCAAGGAACAGAAAACAGAAGTGGGTCACGTCAAACAGAACCTTTTTTGTGAAGAGGGAGCCGTGGCATTTGAAACGTTAAATGCTTTAACAGTGACTACTCCGCCTGGAAGAGTCTGCTGTGTTAACTTTTTCCTTTCCCCCCTAGTGATTATCCTAATAGTATTATGATTTAATGCACTTTTGGTCATTAGTACTACATACAATTGAAACAATAGAAAACTTTTGGTGAACATTTTCAAAAATTGCCACCCAAAACATTTACAAAATCCACTTGGGGAATATTTCATACATATATATATGTATATTATTTGTACTTTATGCAGTTGCTTACATGATGCATCTAATGAGAAAGTAGTCGTTGTTGAAAGTAGTGCAGTAAAACTTTATTTTCCATGGTAGTGCTTGCGTACAGCTGTAATGAACTTTGAAAATGGGTAAACATTTTACATTCATTGGCCATTAAACAGAACATAAAAAATTATGAAGGCTTTACTCGCTCTTTGTAAAAAGCAGACAAAACAGGCTTCACAGGAAAAAAAAAAAAAATATATATATATATATATTTATTTATTTAAAAAAAAAAAAAAAAAAAAAAAGAAAGACATTTACAAACTTCCATTCAGGAAACACATTCAAGCAGAATAAAATGTAGAACAGAAACAGCTGCGCACCAAACTCACAAGCTTCTGGCTAGTAACAGCTGCCTAGGTGCATTTGGAGATATTAAAGTTTTTGTGCATGTCATCGTAAATATGCTACACATTAGCCGACAGTGACAGCAGAGGACAGTCTAGGCCAAAAACTGTCAACTCATTTCCTCATAACTCCACAGTCCTCCTCGTCAAATAAAATAAAATTAAAATTAAAAGCAAGCAACTACCAGGCTGCCTATAATAGGTCTTTGGATGTAATGTTTCAGATGCCCGGCCCCCAGGTCAGAGGTGAGCAAATGAAACTGCCCACCCAATCCCAGCCATCCCCTTAACCATGGGACAGCAAGCAAAATGGAAGAGGGGAGGAAGAAAAAAAAAAAAAAAAAGAAACGATTGCACATGAACTACAGTCAAAGATTTTAACGGGGCAGGAAAAATTATTAGTAAAATATTTTAAAAATACATGATTTTTTTCAGGGACACAAAGTCCAATATTAAAAGTAATTTTCTTAAAAAAAAAAAAAAAAACACTGCTCACATGTAACAGAAAAAATGGAAATAGTCCATCTTTCACTTCTTCTCATCTTCCCAATCACAGTTTAAATCCTCACAGCCTTAAAAGCTGACGCATAATTTAGATGGAAAACAAATCATTAAAACAAAGCTTACTGACATTTTGATATATACATTATTTCTGTGCAACTTTTTTTTTTTTCCATTAATGGCACGCTTGTAGATGTTCCCACAAAATAATGTGCTCAATGCCAAAAACTACAACATTTGATTGCTACCATACAGATTTGGAAAGATATATATATATATAGAGAGAGAGATATTTAGAATGTGCCAATTGTGTGTGTATGTACAAGTTTATATTTGCACACACACAGTGTGAAACGGGACCACCAGCAATCTCCTTCAAAGCAAAAAATCTGCTAAAAAAAAAAAAAAAAAAGGAATAAAAATTACCAGGCAATCCTTGGTCCACACACACACATTCATACCAGGCACAACTTCTCTCCTGGTGTTTCCGAAGCCACCAGGCCGGTCCCAGATGCTGAACTCTGCCTTGGCACGGTCACTGGGTCCAGAGTCCAGGATGCAAAACCTGAGCCTCAAACATCGAGGGCTGTTCTTGAAGTGCAAATACTGCTCCCCATCGTTACGGGGACGAGTCTGGGTTCCTGTTACACTGGGAAATGGGGGTCGGGGAGGATACAAGTTCCCTTTCCTGGGAGCTAAGGGGAACAGTTTGGTCCATAACAATTTTGCTCTACAAAAAAAAAAAAAAAAAAAAAAAAGTCAACTTGAATCCCGAGGTACACGTGGAAATCTAAATCTGCTGAAAACGGAGTACCTACACCCAACCATGGCCGACCCACGTCTGGTCCACCTCTTGAGCCTCTTTCTGATGCTTCCATGGTTACAGCCAGCCAACTGAGTATGTGAATGTGACAGTTCATCTGGAATGAGGGTGTTAGGAAAAGAAGAAGGGGGGGAGGAAAAAAAAAAAAAAAAACCCACCCAGACAAAAGTTTGGTGATAAATGGAACATGAGCAGCCCCCCCCTCAGTTTTGGGGGGTGGAATAGTACGTCTGAGAGGTAGAATAATAGTTTTGGGGGGTGGAATAGTAGTTGTGATGCTGGTTGGTCTGGACGTTGCCGTAGGCCAGGAGCAGGGGGGGCGTGGCGGCCGGGGGTCCGCTGACCAGATGGGGAACTCCGGTCAGGCTGTCATTCCGCTGTATAGAACCGTACCAGCTGGGGCCCGGCTGAGGCGTGGAGGACAGGATGCTGCTGAAGACACACAGATTTTTACATTTTTTTGGGGGGGGATTACAGTCACGCTTCCGCACCCCCTGTGTAATTACCGCCAATTAAATGCGGAGTAGAACACCAGCTGTTCACACTGCACTCACTACAAAGAGGCGCACAGCAGACACAAATATTAGCAGCAGATGTAATGAAAAAAAATGAAATAAAAGTGAAATCCAAACCGTAGAAAATGTGAGGTGATCATATTGATCGATATGGTGGATCTAGATATTAGGTGATGCAATTTTACCCCCCCCAGCACATTGATAGTTATGTGGTAGTAGAGTAACACACTCGCATACGAACCAGACAATCACAAAGTCACAGATTCGAACCCCACTGTCAACCACTGTGTCCCGGAGGAAGTGATTTAACCCTGAGTGTCTCCAGGGGGACTGTCCCAGTCACTACTGGATAAGGCCGTCTGATAAATGCAGTTATTGTAAATGCATTAATACTAACAACATATGAACTTAGAATCACTGAATTTTAACATTAACAACACCTACACTGGAAGTCCAGACTTCATCAAAAAATAAAGTTAATGAAGTGCACTCAAGCCATGAATTAACATTTTTTAAATGACTAATTTGTACATTTGTATTGTAGACATCAGCCAAAATCAGTTATATCACTGACTGGTCCAATTAACCAATTAACCGACCAACCACTGGTATTTACCGTGTTCCGGGTGCAAACAACGGTCATGTTATTATCTTTAATAATAACTTTATGACCACCCGCCTGATACTAAGCTGGTCCTCCCTGACCTGTCGCAGCCTGGGTTCCACTGGACCTCTGAAAGTCGACTTCAGGAGAACTCACCCCACCCACACCCCACTCAGCATCCACGGTTGAGACTGTAAAAGACACCAAGTTCCTGGGAGTCCACATCTCAGACGATCTCACTTGGACCACCAACATCACCTCCATTACCAAAAAGGCCCAGCAGTGTCTTCACTTTCTGAGACGGCTGAAGCGAGCCAACCTGCCCCCTCCCACCCTCATCGCATTTTACAGGGGCACCATAGAGAGTGTCCTGACCAGCTGCAGCTCCGCCTGGTTCGGTTACAGTGCTGTTGCCGCCATCAGGCAGCTACAAAGGATCATCAAAGCAGCTGGTAACATCATCGGAGCGTCTCTTCCGCCGCTGCAGGACATCTTCTATAAACGCTGCATCAGAATATCAGAATAAAGTTTATTTTGACTTTGACTTTGTATGATGCGGTACACCAAGCAAAGCAGATCCTGAATGCAGAAGTTTTAGAAGTTTTGAACTGGTGTGTCCATTGATTAGATTAGATTCCCAGCACATCCTATGGACACTTGGTCAGCAGATGAGATCTGGAAGTCAACATCTCACACACTGAGTTGCTTATGCCTGGACCATAAGGGTGGTAGTAGCCTAGTGGGTAACACACTCGCCTATGAACCAGAAGACCAAGTTTGAAATCCCACTTACTACCATCGTGTCCCTGAGCAAGACACTTAACCCCAAGTTGCTCCAGGGGGGGGACTGTCCCTGTAAGTCGCTCTGTAAATGAACCAGTGTACACCATGAAGGGGTGTACTTGGTCAACAACAAATGCCAAGGAGCTGCAGTTATGGAGTCGTCAAGCCACCACAATTTGACCAAATTTGATTCAAATCCTTATGCTTTCCCATTTTTTTTCCTGCCTCAATCACATCTACGGCCAAGATAATCAATGTTATATCAGTAATCTGTAATCTTTGTATGTTTTTGTGCATATAAGACTTGATAATAGTGTATATTTGTACTGTCGTGCTTGAGCGTCACCATCGACCGGAATCAAATTCCTTGTGTGTGATCACTCACATACTTGGTCAATAAATGCGATTCCGAATCTTCACTTCACCTCTCAGGGGTCATAATGACATGGCTTGTCCATTTGATATGGAACTGCCGGTGCTGGAAGGTGAGGACGTGAAATTTCACCCACCTGCCCCTTTCTCCTCTTGAACTGATGCTTCTGGTCAGGTCGTCATCGCTGTCATAGCGCCGCGGGTTGTCAAAGAAATACGCCCGCGAACTAAAGCTGTGACTGTTGAGCATCCCACCCGGGACCTGCAGGAAACAAACACACACACACACACACACACACACACACACACACACACACACACACACAGCGGCTCATTAAAAGCCCCCAGAGGGCCGTTTGTCAGCTTCCCGCCTGAAAAGCAGGAGCGTGTAGCGCTACGGAAGAACCGGAACCGGAAAAAGGGAAGGCGAGCTTCTCACCAGATTCTGGTTGGGCCGCTGCACCCTGAAGAAGGCCACCACAAGGCTGGTGGGCAGCAGCTCCCAGAAGAACAAGATCACCCCGAAAATGATGTACGCCTCGTCGCTGACCTTGCCCTCGTCGGCCTGTTTGGACGGCACACACACGCGTGGAGAGACGATGACGATCGAGGCCAAGAAGCCACACAGAGGACAGCAGAGAATCCCTGCCGATGAATGCCAACTACGGGTGTGTTTGGCAGCCAGTCTTCATTTTAGTTTTAGTTTAGCCTTAGTGTCAAGGGGTCATAAGCCTTAGTCACGTTAATTTTAGTCATTTTAGTCAAGTTTCAGTCGACTAAAAGTATGAGCATCTAGTCTTATTTTGGTCAGAATTGTCCATGACTATATTTTAGTCTAGTAATGCAATTCTATTTAACCCAGTCAATACCTAGTAGAACAGACAAAAACAAAATTCTTTTAGTCAAAACCATTTCAGGTTCCCTTATTGTTATATTGTTGTTACCTCTCAGGCTCAAGAACACTCTACATCCATTGTAGTTGCCGCATTTCTACCCATATTTTTGACCGCACATTCGGTTTTCTCGTCCACTTCGTTGCAAAGAAAGGGCGTCTTTTTCACTCCCAGCCATCTGATAACCCGCCACCGTATATCTATGCGACAAGCATTCTGAATAATGTGCGAATGGGAATTGATGAAGTGGCGACACAAGAAAGGAATTTTGCATAATAATGTCGCATTTAAACTGAAGGAAATAACGTCTCGTCTTCATTAGCAATCAATACTACATGATACATCTCGTTGTTGTCACATCGTAAAAGTTGGTTCACAAAGATATTTAGTCAAAAATGTCATTGAAGAAAACAACGCTAACGGCAAACAGTCGAGAGGGCAGAACACAAGCGCGCAGACGCTTCAGACGGACAAAAGCGTGCACTGTGATGAACAGAGTGCTCCGACAAGGCGCCCAAACAGGGCGCGAGGCGGCCGATGAGTCAGAGGCAGGCCGGGGGACCTCCGCGGCAGGCGGCCCGGCGCAGACACCGACCCAATCTAGGTCACCAAGCGCCGGCGTATTTTTAGCCAAACAAAGACCTTTCCCCCCCACAGAGACCACATCCTCCCAAATCCCCTGAAATGGATTGTCTCTGTCGGACAGTCGCTCACCGGGTACCCGTCCTTATTTGGTGACCCGTAATCAGGTGACGCCGGACTTCGCTTCCCCCTCGATCTAACTGACTCGGCATTATTTTATACGTGTGTGTGTGTGTGTGTGTGTGTGTGTGTGTGTGTGTATATATATATATATATATATATATATATAAAAATGTGTGTGTGTGTATGTATGTGTGTGTGTGTGTGTGTGTGTGTATATATATATATATATATAAAATGTGTATGTATGTGTGTGTGTGTGTGTGTGTGTGTGTGTGTGTATATATATATATATAAAAATGTGTGTGTGTATGTATGTATGTATGTATGTGTGCGTGTGTTTTTTTTTTTTTTTTTAAAAAGGAACCAGGCACGGATTACGCCCTGGAATATACATCTCGGATGGAAGGAAAAAGTGTGGCCGCGGAGCAGAGAGATCTGCAGCACTGGATTATTCATGCTCGACAGGCGGCCTTTTCTCTCCCCGCCTTGTGTATGTGGGGCAGGGAGGTTTCACCGGGGCTTTAGCAGCTCAAGGCGCGGAGATGCGTCAACACCTCCACCGCCCATTATCAGCCTCGGCTCACACGCCGCAAATATCTTCCTTAAACCTCGTCGGGTCCATTGTCATCGATTAGTCACCATCAGGGGAGGAAGATATGTGTGCGCTCGGATTTATTTATGGCTCGGTTCCTGGAACTACCTCGGTGTGTTGTGGACAAACCATCGACGGTTCTGCAGAAAGGAAGCCAAATGACCTACAGATTCAGCAAAATCATTCAATCAGCCAATACAATAAAATAACCGGCCAAACAAAGTCCGCCTCCATCAAGACACCATAAATAAACCGCTGAGAATCGTGGGTGAAAAAGCGTTTCATTTTTGTAGGTGTCACCACACCATCATCCGTGGGTTTGGACCAGATGCTCCCGCATTTGCTCCCCATCCACATCAGTGGGCTTCGGGTGCCCATAACCCAGTTGGTCACTCGTTTGCTGCATCATGGGAATGTCCCACTGGAGATGCTCATGACTCAGTTGTTCCCATAGAAACCAAATTATCAAATTATCATTGGCTTTTGGACCGAGGTGTACCTGATCAGAGACGTTGTACCAGCTGTAGTTGAAGGGGCTTGGCCGGGTCTCTGGGGAAAGCACCACCACCACCAAATTGTAGCAGGCCCTGGATGTGTAGAGCAGGATGACAGCAGAACCCAGGCCTGTGGCTTGGCACACGGAGGTCCCCTACAGGAAGTGCAAATTATTTTTAACCCCTGATCTTCATGACCTTGTCCCCTTAAGGGAAATAAATAAATAAATAAATAAATAAAAAGCGAATGGTTACCCTCTAGGTAGTACCATTGTGTCCCTGAGCAAAACACCTAACCCTGAGTGTCTCCAGGGGGGGACTGTCCCTGTAAATACTGATTGTAAGTCGCTCTGGATAAGGGCGTCTGATAAATGCTGTAAATGTAATTCCTTGGCTTTAGGGAACTTGAAAGGTCGTCCATGCCTACATCTCCTCTCGACTGGACTATTAGAACAGTAGTGGGTGGATCTTTGATTTAACAGGCTGCAGTATGGTATAGAACGCCGCAGCCCGACGTAAACAGGACCACATATCACCCCACACTGCAGTCTTTGCACTGGTTCCCTGTACGTTTTAGAATAGATTTTAAGATTTAACTGCTTGTCTGTAAATGGCTAAGTCACCTTTTTTTTTTTTTAACCCTTTATTTTTGCATTTATTTAATGCATTTAATAATTATATGTGTAATAACATTACACATAACAAATAATAATAATAATAATAATAAAAATCTGCCATAAAATCGTTTTAAAAAAGAAAAACAGGGGGCTACCAGACAGCTTAGTGATGCAGTCTCGAGATCACTGAACAATTGCTCATCACTGTCCCTCGGTCCAAGTTAAAACGTGACCGTGGAAAAAAAATGGCTTTGCACATCAGGTCTTCACCCTCTTATTTTATACATTGGCTTTTAACTCTGATCATGCATATGAGTGTATGCATATGTTCTCAACTTTGACTGACTGAGCAGAGCACTTAACAACCTTTGACTCCAAGTAGACGCTAGCAGAGGACATCTTGGCGACCTTGAAGATGATGACGGCGAGCGAGATGGCACAGAGCACGAAGAGGCTGTCGTTGACGAGGACGCGGGCCAGCACGGTGCGCCTCAGCTCCACGCTCCCAACGCCCTGCTGCTGGCCCAGCACGGCACACGTCACGTTCACCACCAGGAAGGCCAGGCCGGCCAAAAGGAAGGCCAGCCGCAGCGGAACCCTGTGCAGGAGAAAAGGAGGAATCGCCCATCACTGACCTTCTTTGGCCTAAATCTCCAGCTGTGCGCGCATCGCACGAACTTTGGGAATGGAGTCCCAAAGACATGATTACAGATGCGGGCCGACACTAAGCGCCGAACCAGACATGCATTAGCCGCCCCCGTTCTTAACTCCATCTGACCAAGGCCGCACCCCTCCCTCGGCTCCATCCGTCGCTTCTCATCTTCCCGCAGGCGGTGGGGATTTCAGACGCCCGGGGGGATTTGTGCATCAGACGGTAATCACTTGATCAAAGCCCTCGTTTGTACAGATTGCTGCAAGCTCCCGCCGATGCATGGAGCCTAACAAGTTCAGGTGGTCCCTTCAAAAGCGGACCGTGGTCCAGAAGCATGGCACATAGTCTAATTAAAAAATGAAAATGTAATAGCTCCTGGCCACCCTCGGTGTCAAACATTTTGCTAAAAAGCTCCTTGCAGTGGATAATAAGGTTGTGCTGAATTTCTAATAAGGATAATAATACAAACTGGAATTGTAACATATGAAAACGCTTACAAAAGGGTGCCAATAAAACAATATAAGAATAAGAAAAACCTTATTTAATTCTTTTGTTCTAACAGCAAGCTCAAATGAACAACAGAGAATAAGAACAGAACAGTAGAAATAGTGCAGAAAAAATAAATCAATAATAAATAACTGTGCCAGGCATTATAAAGTCACATTAATTAGATAAGTGGTTTGAAAAAGAGACATAGTGTTGTGCCATAGAGAGAGAGAGAGAGAGAGAGAGAGAGAGAGCAGCATGTTGTGATGGATGAAAAACAGAGATCTGAAAATACAGATGCTTGGAAGAAAGTCCACTTATAAAAAGTGTGATAAAGTGAAGTGATTGTCACATGTGATATACAGCAGCAAAGCACACGGTGCACACAGTAAAATTTGTCCTCTGCATTTAACCATCATCCTGAGTGAGCAGTAGGCAGCCATGACAGGCGCCTGGGGAGCAGTGTGTGGGGACGGTGCTTTGCGCAGTGGCACCTCTCCTCAGCGGCACCTTGGCGGATCGGGATTTGAACCTGATTACGGGGCCGCTTCCTTACCCGCTAGGCCACCACTGCCCACCACTGTCCATGCTTCTCTCTAGGACACTATCATCCAGCACAACAATCTCTGACATTCACCCAGGACAACAATACAACTGGAAATGGGAAATTCATTAAAAAAAAACGAAACTTACTGGTATTTGTTGAGCTCGGGGGAATATTTGGCTTTGGCTTTGAACATGACCTAGGAAGGTAAGAGGAGGAGGTTTAGTACATGGGGTGGAGTGGAGCAGACACATGAGCCAGATGATCTTTACAACCTTTATCGGTGCGGTCAAGCACCCAGGTGCCCTGGGTCTGACCCTCTCAGGCCTGATTTACCGTCGAAGGTGCGGCGGCTCAGAGCACAAATTAATAATAAATAAAAAAACAAAAAAACAATAGAAATCATACTGAGGACACCGGGAGAGTAAAGACGTTCCCACGCGGCTCAGCGGAGGGAGAGCGCACTATTCCCCGGCCTTTGATCCACGGCAACATACGCGTGGGCAGCCTGGAGGGGCAGAATTCTGCCGTTGCAGGGTGACCTGGGCTAATTGCAGGCTTTCCAGTGGCCTCGCTGTGATCACCGAGACGTGACGCGAACGAGGCGGACGTCTGTGGGGCTCCGACACGCCCGAGACCGTCTAAACAAAAACAGTCCCGCTCCCTTTTATTACCAGCGTACGCGGCGACCACTTCAAGAAAAAGGAAAACGGCGGACATTTGCATCCGGCTGACAGGGAGAGCAACGGATCGCTGCAGTGAGTGCTGCCGACCTCCACACGCCGGCAAAAAGACAAAGGGAATACGTTTCATCCGCAGGGCCTCTCATCTCGCATTCCGCGCGCAGGACCAGAAGCTCACGCGCTCTTCCTGTGTGTGTGTGTGTGTGTGTGTGTGAGAGAGAGAGAGTGTGGGACGGCTGCAGCGCACCACTGGCCATTCGCGGACTGTGGTGCCCTATTTAAGACGCAACTGTGAAATTCACACAGTGAGTGGCGAGGTTCCGAAATGCTTCGTCCGTGCCGGAAAACAAGGAAAGCGGCTAGGATGAGTTTTACGGCACGGCCTACGAGAAGGGAAAGGAACCTTTGCCCTGATATATGGCAGCAAAAAATAAATAAATCCTAATCCCTTACAAACACTGAGCGTACGGAGCTGCCTGATTATGAAGATGCAAATGAGTTGTCGGGTGATCAATGAAACTCATTATACAAGGCCTATAGATTTTATATCACCTCTCTGTGGTCTCAAAAAGCAATAATTCCAAAATACACTAAACCAAGCGTACTTAAAACGGTTTAAATATTCGCTATTACTAATAGTGCACTGAACAATACCACGCGTGAATAATTCCAGTTACCCAGGATCGGTAACGTGGGTTATTATGCAATAATTAGTTATGCAGATGTATAATCAATCAGATGAGTGACAAATCATCAAGCCCACACAGCCAATTACAGCATTTAGAGTATCAGAGGACAGAAGCATCTCTGCCGTAGCCTTTATGACCTTTATTTCTCGTATTTATTTCCTTAGAATTTAGTGCAGTATTATATTCCCACTGTTTTTTTTATTAACTATAGTTCAGTTAGCTAGCTACATACATACCACTTTTTTAATTTCAGCCATGCAAAAATATACGCCATCAGCGTTTGAGCATAAACGAGTGGGCTGTTTACAGCATGTCCATATCACGTATCCTATTTCCTCTGACAGCCTGCCCACAGCTACCTCCCCATGGGCATGAAGTATTAATGCGTGGCAAAATAGAGGAACGACGCCCCAAATAAACACTTACACAGCGCCTGGGTGTCGGTCATTCCAAGAGAGGGCAGTAGGGCAGAGTCTGTGTGTGAGTGTGTGTGAGTGTGTGTGAGTGTGTGTGTGAGTGTGTGTGTGGTTCTAACGTGCAGAATATTACACTGAAAGCCTCCCTCTCTCTCTCTCTCACACACACACACACACACACACACACACACACACACACTGCCCTTCTATCACCGAGTCCCACATGCAAAACAACCTTTCCTCGGACAGTCAGTCAGATTCTAGTGGGCTGACCCGTCCATCTCAGCCATTTGGCTTCAGATGAAGTGTGCTTTGGGAGCAGAATGACAGGGTGGAAGTAGCCTAGTGGGTAACGCACTCGCCTATGAACCAGAAGACCCAGGTTCAAACCCCACTTACTACCATTGTGTCCCTGAGCAAGACACTTAACCCTGAGTGTCTCCAGGGGGGGACTGTCCCTGTAACTACTGGTTGTAAGTCGCCCTGGATAAGGGCTTCTGGTAAATGCTGTAAATGTAAAATGTTTGAAACATCTTTTTGAGTCCTGCAAGTTCCTATATCATCTGAAAACCAAAGCATTCAAGGTCCCCTGACATGAAAATTTCCCTTTGTGAGATGATTTAACATTAATGCAAGGTCCCCTAGTCTGTCTATGGTCCAGAAATGGCTAGAAATAACTATAGAGTGATTTGGCCGTTATTCACCGTTCAGAGAGCTCAGCTCAGATGGTCGGATCTGGAATTTGTCCCCTTATGACGTCATAGGGGGAAAAACTTACCTCCCATTTCTCATACTTTTTTCTCCCATGGCTTCCAAACATGCGAACCATTGCAGTTGCTCAGCGATTGAATAAAAAAAAAAAAAAAAAAATGTTTACTTCTGTCACAATAGACTCTGTGGGTTCATTATATTTTTTTGAAAAAATTCCGACACGACTTCCTGTCTGCCCCAAACATTGTGGTTGGTGAATGGTGTTGATGACGCTCAACTTCTATAGGCCGCTCTCCTCCTCGTCCCGCCTCTCTCCTCCTCATTAGCATTTAAAGCTACAGACACCGAAAACGGCGCGTCCTGGGAAATCTCACTGTGGCGCAGGATCAAAGGGTATGAATTTCGGAACGAGACGTCAGATACAGTATTACAGGACCACTAAGACTGAAGGGGTAAAAAAAAAAAAATGACAAATTCGTGTCAGGGGATAAGCGCGTGACTGCAAGCGCTGTGAACTGGCCAGAGAGCCACAGAAGAAGTGAAACGGGAGTCAGATCCTCCATGAAAATGGCCAAGTAGAACTTGCACTGCTTCTTACTTCCACAAATTCAAATTTATCACAAGGCCGACACATCGCGAGTCACCCGAACGCCCAGATTCCAGTTTCTTATTGCGCCTGCCGCTTGACCTTTTGCCCACTTCACCCTGCAACATTTTGGACGAAACAGACGTCAGAACCCACAGAAATCCCTTCTGCTAATGCGACTGAACAAGGGGCGACGGGTCCTGCTCCAACGCAACCAGCGGCCTGATGACCCCCGTGGACCTGAAGACTCCCGATTAGACCGGGCGAGAGAGAGGGGAGGGAACCGGAGGCGGCAGACAGGCCTCCTCGCTCCCAGTCACATGACGCCCGTCCCGCTCGGCACGAGGACTGCAGCGCTCCCGCTCGCTCTGGGGTGCCCGTAAGGGCGGCACGCCGGGCTATAATGAAGCAGAGCGGCGCGTGCTTATTAAAAACAACAACAACAACAACAACTCCGGTCAATGCAGATTCACGGGCCTTCACTCAGGTCCCCACCCGTGACTCAACGCATGTGACAAACGCTGCGGACCGCCAAAATACAACTTCTACATTCAAACACGGATTTAAACACTGAAATCTTCTGTCATCTATACCGTTGCCCCCGTTATCTAGCCGAAGTACGCACAGACGCGAGAGAACACATGGCGATGATGCAGCGCATTTAAAAACACTCGCCTACATTTACATTTACAGCTTTTACCAGACGCCCTTATCCAGAGCGACTTACAGTCAGTAGTTACAGGGACAGTCCCCCCCTGGAGACACTCAGGGTTAAGTGTCTTGCTCAGGGACACAATGGTAGTAAGTGGGGTTTGAACCTGGGTCTTCTGGTTCATGGGCGAGTGTGTTACCCACTTAACCCTGAGTGTCTCCAGTGGGGGACTGTCCCTGTCACTACTGACTGTAAGTCGCTCTGGATAAGGGCGTCTGGTAAATGCCGTAAATGTAAATGTATTTTTATTGATATGTTTCTGTTCTCGTGGTGGGTCTGTAGCCGCTCAGGTCCAAACCGCGGCGTTTGTTATGCGAGCGGCCTTTCCTGAAACCAATCAAGAGGCTCCCGAAGCCAGGCTCCTGGTATTACGGTGGATCGACATCTTGCTCGATTGCTCCGTGCGGCCCGGTTACACATTAACGCCCGGCGGGCCTGCATCACGACAAGAGTGGCACACTGGGTGAAAGGTCGGCGCTAACAGAGCGGCGAGCCGTCTCGGCATTCCGCCCGCTCGGATCTGCTTCGCGGCCCCGCCGGGATAAAGGCCCCCGGCCTCTTTGGGTTCGTGGGCGCAGCACGATGAGTCACAAAGCAACGGATGCACCCGTTCACCTCCTCGCGTTCCTTGAAGCTCCCAGCAGGTATTATAAGCGCTCCAAAAAAACCCCACAGGCGACAGAGGAGACCCGTTCCTGGGCGGGGGAGCGATCGCCTCGACGTACCATCGGCTCGTGCTCGGGCGAATAGTGCGAACCCCTTTTCTGAGACATGGTACGATCCGTGTTGTTGACATGAAAGCCTGCGAAACCGATGAATTTGGGCCGTCCCGGGGGGGGGGCAACACCGTGCCAGAAAGTAAAACCAGATAACGGTCAGGTTAATAAAGGAGGTCTTGGCAAGGCCAGCAGAGTAAATATTGTCACGGAAAAGGGGATACAGCGCAAAGATTTAAAAAAAAAAAAAAAAAATGTATTTCCTATGATGAACAATTTCATTGTTCATTGTGAAAGCACCCCTGCTAATATAAGACAGTGACAATTTTACTTACACGGCAAAGAGGGATCCCGGGAGTGACAACATCTCCAGACCCAAAGTGTAAAGTAAAGTGAAGTGACTGTCACTTGTGACACTCAGCAGCACAGCACACGGTGCACACAGTGAAATTTGTCCTCTGCATTTAACCATCACCCTTGGCGAGCAGTGCGTGGGTACGGTGGCACCTTGGCGGATCAGGATTCGAACCGGAAACCTTCTGATTACGGGGCCGCCTCCTTAACCGCTAGGCCACAGCTGCCCCACATAAATGACCCCGATGCCGCATGGTCACAAACATTATTTAAGACACGCGAGGTCACGCGATGCTTAGAGATGAACTATGCGTTTTAATGTGTAGATAAAAGCTTTACGTTGTGACGTTTGTACTGGCGCAGGCTTACCGCCCGGTCCAGCCTCCACGCCAGCTCCCATTAAAAGCTCCTGCTGGACTCGAGCAACTGAAGCTGCATTTCCTTTGGGATTTAGTGCATGGGATTAAGAAATAAACAACGTATTTTTTTTTGGGGTGGGGGTGGGGGGGGGGTGGGGGGGGGGGGGGTGCTTAATCACATTTCCCTGGAAATTCGATTTAAAGAATTAGACGAATCAAGGGAGAAGTTTTGGCCACACTGCTCCATTCTCTGTTGCTTTTCTGAGCCGTGCGACGCAGCTCTGGCGCAGTTAATGCATGCATTATCCCCCGCAGGCTGCACAAATCTCCGCGATGAAGTTACTTCGCACAAATCGCTCCCATTCAAGGCACGTAAATCCTTCGCGGAAATTAAATGGGAAATTTTTAACCGGTCACTTGACCCGTCCCCTGGGACGCGCAGGACTAAGAGAGGCCGAGGCTGGATGCATCATTAGTGCCTCTCGACCCTCATTGGCACCCTTGTATTGACCCATCACTGAACCACGCCACATATTATAATTCAATCATTACGACTAAGACACGGGAAAGGACCGCTGACGTACGGCGTGTTTACGACGAGCCCTGTGAATAACTGGGGCACGTTCGGTGCCGCATCAGGAAATTTTTTTATGCAGCTGGTCAATATTTAACTGCATTACGGCTGCAGCGGCATTAAAAGCCCCCCCTCAGAGGTCATTGCTGACCGGAGATCTGGTCTCTGCGTGTATGAAATAACCTTTGCTTGAAGCCGAGGCCGGCACGCGCCTCGCTTCAGGTGCAGGTGTGCCCCCCCCCCCAGAAAAAGAAAGAAACCGGATGAAAGTGATGCCCGCCTTTGTGCTCGGCGTGGCTGCGGAATGCCGCACACCCCCCCTTCGCCGTGCTCGGAATAGTGCCGGGCCGGGCAGGGTGATGTAATGCTCCTGCAGGTGCCTGTGATTGGCCTGCTCCCGTAGACGCCGGCATCCCCCCCACCAACCGGCCGGATTAAAATCCGGGGTGAAACGCCGAACCCGGGGTACCGGCCAGCCGACGCCCCCTTCCAGGGGCATTGTACCACAGATGGAACAAAAAAAATCGGCTTAGTCCTCACCAGAGCGCCATATAACGACTTATGCAAAGCAGGGTCGAGATGTATAGAGTTGTGCATGGATAATAAGTCATATTTACACACCCAGACGTGGTTCAAGGGGCAAGTAAACATCCGGACCGACAGAGGAAGGGGTCAGGGGTCAACTGCAGGCTCCTTTAAACCCAGAACTCGGTAAATAAGACGTCCTGCTATTTAATAAGGGGAATGACCTGTCCCAGCCCGGCGCCGGCTTACCTGGCCGAGGTGCAGGTTGAGCAGACACAGCGTGAAGAACTGCAGGCAGACCGGGCAGCAGTACAGCAGCCAGAAGGGCAGCGGCCGCAGCCGCTCCGCCGGCGGCGCGCCGCCGAAGTAGAAGGAGAGGAGCGTGGTGCGCAGCGCCGACCACAGCAGGCACAGGAAGAGCGCGGCGCTGCGGTGGCTCAGGCGCCGGTGGCCGTAGCGCAGGGCGAGCCAGAGCTGCAGGTAGACGAGCGCGAAGAGCAGCGCGTACAGCGCGGCGTAGACCGCGGCGAGCCAGAGCTCCGCGGAGGACGCCGCAGCCCGGATCGGCTCGTCGTCGTCGGCGGCGGCGCCGGGGCTGCCCCGGTCCTCCTGCAACAGCATAGCGGGACCGCTAATGTACAGACCTCTGTTGTAAAGGCTCAGAGAAAAAGAAAGCCCAAACTTTTAATGCATAGCCGAAAGATTCAACGTCAAACTTGATGATAACAGGGAGGATTTGATATTTTAACAAAAAAAAAAAAAAACCTAAAAACGCATAATGTGTGTAGTGGGCTGCTGGTGTGTGAAGCTAAATGCTCTAAAAACAGACTAACAATTTGAACAAAAAAAAAAAAGCTGTACAGAGAAACCCCCCATTTCTCTGCAAAGCAGCCCCTTCAGTGCAAAAAAACAACTCAAGGAAAAAAATAAAAAAACGAGATGCGAGGAGCGATCAACTGCGTCTAACGTCCCGCCCACTGACCAATCACAAGCGGCTGTAAACTGGCGCTCGCCGGCCGCCATGTTGGCTCCAGTCCCGAGAGCGACCCTCGCCGCCGCGTTCCCCTTCGCCGGAGCCAAAATGTCGGACAACTCTGTCGATCGACATCGCCCAATGCGCGCGTCTCCGCCCACCATTCGACGATGGTTTTTAATTGGTCTTCGGGGTGCCTTACCTCCAATTGTTTCTTCTCTGATAGGTTGAGGCCGACGTCAGCTCCACGCGTCTCCCGTATCCTACGCATGCGATTGGTAGGTGGCGTGACGTCACGTTTCTTTGAAAGTTCCACGAAGGCGATTGGATTGAAAAATACATATAGCCGATGTTAAACAGGAAGAGGGTCGAGCTATCATTATTTACCACTTGTTTATCCTGAGTAATTAATTTAGTTGCACTGCTTTCGTCTTAAACAAATTATTTACTTGCCCGACATGGCGGAACGTGCGACTTGGCAGAAACAAGGCAGTTTAAGGCAAAATGACAACATGGTTTAATGTATGTGTTTAATTCCCCGAGTGTAAGGCTGGTCACGGTCGGAACGATCATTTAAATCGCGATAAAGACGAACGATGTTCGGCTTTATACTTGGCATCGTGCTGTATCTTCTGCCCCAGCGGTTCACTGCTGCAAACGTCCCGAAACTGCAAGAGTGCACGCAAGAAAGTTTCAGTGCAAAACTGCAGGCTGGAAGGATGTCCTTTATATACTTTGGCCGCCAAGGTAAGATAAAAGTCTGCATCGGTAATCGGACGGAACGAGTTGGTTGCATGCATGCATGCATGCAGCGGTGCAAATTTGTTCATTTTCAGTTTCCCAAGTGCAGTCAGCCCCGCCATTGCACTGTTCCTGGAAGAGCTGGAGAGGTCTGCGGAAGCCCTGGAAGATTACGGCATCTCGGTGGCAAAGGTATGCAGAGACGGGGCCCATGTCTGATCGTGCAGCCTGCTTTATTAGCCCATAAATGCATTTGTCTTGCCTCTTCGCTCCGTCCTTCCTCGCAACATCCAGGCCAATGGATATTTCCCCCAATACACTGCGCAATATATGCAGGGCTGGTTTATACAGACCGTAATGCCAGTACAATGTGCATGATGCATAGTGATCTACTGGGTAGTAGAGCACAATGGAGAGAGAGGTGAGTGGAGGCATTGGTGGAACTGCTGAAAATTAGGGATGTGCCAAACGTAATTATTGACACTATCAATATCGGATCAATATTAGCACAGCGAAGTGATTGTCATTGTGATACACAGCAGTACAGCACAAGTGCAGACAGTGAAATGTGTACTCTGGCACCTCAGTGCACCTTGGTGGTTCAGGATTTGAACCAGCAACCTTCTGATTACGGGGCCGCTTCCTTAACCACAAGGCCTCCACCATAACCAATGGTATCGATATTTTCAATTTCTGAACCAAGTTCCAACTGTGGTGTCCTAGTGGGTAAGGAAGTGGACCCGTAATCAGAAGGTTGTGGGTTCGAGTATCAAACCACCCCCAAACACTGCTCTCCAGGCCATTTATGTCTGCCCTCTGCTCACTAAGGTGAGGGGCTAAATGTGCTGTGCTGCACCCATCTGATTATGGGTCCGTTTCCTTACCCCGCTAGGCCACCACTGCCCCTAACCTTAATGAATTTTCCTGAAAATCTGTTCCATCCTAGTAGTTTTGCAACATCCACTTATCAAAGCTCGGGCCACGTAATGTTTTTATATCATGATAATTATTTTATATTGAACAAATGCTTGCTATTGCGCAGGCCTGAAATTCATGAAAACGTCTTTTCACCTTAACTCTCTAAGGTGAACTGCAGCAAAGCAGATGTTGAAAAGTACTGTGCCAGCGAGAAGGTCCTGAAGAAGTCATATTTGTTTCGGTGTGTATATTTTCCAGAATGACTACGATTTCAGTTTAACTGACGAACAGTGTTCTCTGTTTATTATTATTAATATTGTCATTCTGTTAATGAATCCTCCAGCGGTTCTGAGGTGCTAAGGAGTTTCGACATCGATACGGTGTTTGATGTCAACGCCATTGTGTCGCACGTCCTTTTGTAAGTTGACTACTGGCCATTCAAATGTAAAGATTCTGTTTGTTGAAGGCCAGTTGTTCGTTATTGTTGAAATATTGGGTGTGTTTCTCCCACGCAGTACTGTCCTTTTCAACGAGGTGCGCTCCGTTCAGATTCCCGCCGAGCTTTTGAGCATAGAGAGGTTGGCTAAAGGCAAGGTGGATGTTGTGTTTGGTCACGTCCAGGCTCTTGGCCTTCCAGGTAAAGTTTTCACCAAAGATTTTCAAACTTACGTATATTTAATGATAAAAAAAGCATTTAATAAACATAGCGAACAAAATGAGGGATTAGAATGATAGACATTTTAAAGCACTTAAGTGAGGTGTGGTTCAATAAAAACAGATGAATCTATAAAACCACTTGCAGCATCTGCACGCTCTTATTTCTTATTCCCTCTCCATTCATTGCCAGAGCACCGGGCCTTAATGGAGGCTGCTTTTGTATATGGAACCAAATACCAGTTTGTCCTGACCACGGGTGGTCCTGTACTCAAGCATTTGGGGTGAGTTTTTTTTTTTTCCCCTGATAACCTTTTGACCTTTTTGACCTTTTGACCCCCCCCCCACATGTAGTGTTGAGGACCCGTCCTCCCTTCAGGCTGGTCTGTGGTTCCTACACTGTAAAGATGTGTCCCGTGTGTCCGACCGCTGCACACACACAGTTATGAGGAAGCCCCTCACTACCCTCAACCTTCACACGTTCCTTCAGATGATGGACGTTCCTCTGCTGGTAAGAGAGCGCTGTGACAAACTTATCCATCTAAGAAGCTCACGGCATTTCTGTGTAGAGGGTTTATGGCACCGATGGTGACGTTTTCGTGTTGTGTTGATGCCAGACGGAGGATGCAGCCGACCCCGCTGAGGTGGACGTGGTCTACAGCCATCTCCACGTTCCTGTTCTCTTCCTGTTCGCCCAGCCCCACACTCTGGCATTGGACAGAACCACTGCTGAAAGCCTGGCCTGGAGGCTGAGGGGGGAGGTTGGCGTAGTGCTTATCCACAGGTTGGCATTAGCTGGACGTTAGCTGTAAAATCTGCAGAAAAGTCATGAGTTTTTTTTGGGGGGGGGTACTCTTCTTTGATTAAGTTCGGCAGTAATGCACAGTAAATGGCGAGTCTCGTCTCACAGGGGCGGCACTGACGCCACGGCTACACAAAAATACAACGCTGCTTATAAACTGCCGGAAGAGGTCAGACCGTCTCCACCCATTTCATTTTCATATGGATTCATGTTTTTGTGTGGATAACGTTTAATAACACTTGTACTTTACAGGGTGCAACATTAAAATACATCACATTCAATAGCGTAGAGGACGCTGTTAAGCTTTTCAGGGAAAAGACTCTTCCTGAAGGGAACAGGGATGATGACGAAGACGAAGATGAGTGGGCAGTTCTAGGTAAAATGGAGTCGCGGCGAAAATGTTTGAGAATCGTACATGTGTACATGTGAAAATGAATCTTCACTGTCGCCAGACGTACTGGATGATGAGGTGGCGGAGTCGGTTTACAGGGACAGGGGCCTGACGCTCGACCTGGAGCCAGTCGCAGAGTTAACGGGCGACACCTTTAACGGCGCGGTGGCGCGGCGTGGCCTCACAGCGGTGCTGTTTTACGTGAAGTGTAAGCAAGAGAATAACTTGGCTTCATAGATTTATTTCTAAATTTCCTGATAAAGTAAAGTACCGTTATTTTTCTGCATTTGCTTTACTTCTATATATTCATCCATATACCCCTCAGGTCATATAAAGCTGAGATTTTGGCTATTTAGATCATGATAATGAAGTTTGGTTGTTTTCCACTAGGGGATGCTGTATCCATGGCAGTTTTGCAGTCTTTCATAGAAGTTGCTGAAGCTCTGAAAGGTGATTCTAAATGCTGAACTCTGACCCTTCTCATACATGGCACACATGCTGGCATGGCAGCTCTATTGTATTGTATTATCACACAATATATAGATCTCTGTAGGGTCAGGCTTTTTTTAACAGTTGTTAACCTGTGTGCATTGCCTGTCCGCATGCCCTGTCCAGACGTCCTGGACGTGGTGCTGGCCTCTGTCGACTGTGGAGAATGGACAGATGTATGCAGCTCGCAGCAAATCTCCTCCTACCCCAAAGTGCTGATGTATCGGCCGGGCGAGCTCGCCCAACCCTACAGGGGCATGCTGGGAACTGACAGCCTGCATAGGTTTATCCTGCTGTGAGTGACACTTCCCTTGTCCTCTTCCCAAGGTCTTTAATCCACCGGATAAGCGTCCTTGAGCTCAAGGGTTTATGCGAAACAGTTGTGGTAAACATCTAGTTTAGCCGTGAAGGAAATCCATGCTATGTAAACATTTTTTAACGTGGGAATGTGGAAGGAAAGACCATGACTCTACACATCGCAATCAGGGCTATAGCTCAATGTCATTACAAAAAACTCAATCCATCCATTTCATGGGCTCCTTTTAGTGTGTATATTATACCATCAGATTAATATTAATAGACGTCCTTCTGGAACATCCTGAAATTCAGTACCTTCCACAGGGAGTGTTATAGATGAGAACGGGACGATGACGCTAATCCGATCGCACGACTGATTGCAATGTTGAGAAAGGGGCCATTTGCACCAAACATTGTTTAGAAAGCCATTACATCAACCTTTGGCCTTATGAAGGTGGACATGCCAGATGCTGGTGGCTTTGGCTGCCTGCCGTGCTGTCCGATGTGGGGTCTGCCGTCTGCACCGGGGTGGAGGTCGTGACCCCGCTTCCTGTGTTTGTGCAGGAGTCACACTGGCAACCCCGTCCTGCTGTCATGCCCCTCCGAGGCCCACACTTTCCTGCAGGGGGGCGTCGGCGAGAGATGCCCAGAGCTCCGCCCAGTCCGTGTCCTGGGGCTCTTCGGCGCCGGGCAGGACCCAGGTGAGGGTCAGACTCAAAATGTATACCATGTGCTGGCACAGCATCCATTCATTCTTTTTCATTCATCTTCCTCTTTGACAATCACTGCAGGAAAATATTTGGTTGTGAATTTGGTTTTTGATGTCTACAAATGGATTCAAAATGTGAGATGAGACAATATTATTAGCTTTAATTTTTAGTTAGTTTATTTTAGTGTGTATATATATATTTTTTATTTTATGATTGCACTATGTGTGAAACATTATTTCAATACACGGTATACTGTGTATACTGTTGTACTGACAATAAACCAATCTTGAATCTCGAAATAAAATGCACACACATTTTTTCTTAATACTGAAGCAGAAACCTGTAAGAATATTAATGGAACAAACTATTATTAATTCAATCATTAAGAAACAATACATTAAAAGATTAATTATAAAATTATCTGACTATGCCATAATATAGGATTAGTGTTTCGCTAATATTTTTGGCCCCCTTGTTGAGTTAATTTCTTTCTGTTTGTTCTTTCTTTCTTTTTCTTTGTTCTTCTCTACAGGGATAAGTGTGTTTAAAGATGCAGTGAGAGCCCTGCGGGGGGAGGCACATTTTGGCCTCTTTGCTGGCGGCCAGGCAGAGAAATGGTAAGAACTTTTCTCTCTTTACCCCCAAAACAACTCAGCAGCCCTCCGGTCAATGAAAGCCGGCGGTGCACTAAAGCCTGAAGTGTCCTTCCCGACAGTACCGAGATCTGTTATGACTGTGCGGCAGGACCTGTTCACTGTTCGGAGCCGATGGCTGTCAGGGGGACCGACAGCAGTAATCATTCTGAGTGTGTGTGTGTGTGTGTGTTGTCGCCAGGGCCGAGGAGCTCTCCGTGCAGCTGCCTGCTCTGCTCGTGTCCCGGTGGCCCGGGGTCCGCAGTCAAGCCCACGCCATACGCCTCTCCTCTGTCCAAGAGCTACTTACACTGATACGCCGCTTATTGCTGGAGCCATTTGTGAGTAAAAGCATTGTGAAGGCGCCCAAATGCATTTTCAGGTGATTAATGAGGGTCCTTTGCCTGGGTGGTTATTTTGGACCAGGCCGGGCTAAATCAACATTCCAGAAACCAGGATAAAGGAGGAATGCTAACCTGCCTCTCCTCTCCCTGGGAGGCGTAGCTCAGATTGGGAGTTTATTTCCACGGGTCTGCGTTCACAAACCATGGGCTGTCAAGTTCTTCCTTTTTAGATTCACTTTTGTGCCTTCTCCTGGGCCTCCTCAGCCCGAGCTGACCGTGGACAACCTGCCCTGGTACCTGGAGCAGAAGAAGCCACTCTTGCTGCTATTCGCCCATGACGGTGGAGCAGAGAAGGCAGACGCTCTGCTAGAGATCAGAGGCCTGCTAGAAAAAGGCCAGTTGGACGCCTACCTGCCCTGCTGGATACACATGTACGTTTTCACCGTTAACTATGGACTAAAGGAGGAAAAACAAGATTCCCAACAAGATGTAGTTTCTAAAAATGTGATCATAAGGGGCGGGGCCAAAATATCAATACACGTGTGGTGATACAAGCTGGTGATATGCGTGTGCCTTGATCATCTAAAGTTCCTAAATACTTAAGATCATCTAAAGACTTAAGTCAGGATTTGTTTTAGTGATTTTAGTGAAATGTTCCTCTCGCCTTTTAAAATTCTTCTTGTCTCTATTATGTGCAACTTTATCTGCATAAAGTAGTTTAGCTGCAGCCGACCATTTGCATATTTTTCACACTCCACAAAAAGTAGCCATTTAGATCGTATCATAATAAATTGCAAAATGATTGCAACGTATTTATGTCTCCTCCTTAAGAGAATTTTACAAAGCATCTCTAATAACAAAGGAATTTATTGGGTTCTAAACCAAATTGATCTCCGGTTTTGTCCCTTCCATAAACTTTCTCCTGACTAGATGATAAAAGTTGTTTCCTCTTTGAGGGGCTATAATGTCACCATGTCCTCTTTAAAGCAGATTTACGGATTAAGTTACAACCAAGTCTGGTTTGGTTTATAGGGGTCGGACGCCTGCTGGGCGGTCTGTGCTGGAGACGTACCTCGGGTTCCTCCCCCAGCTGCCCGCCCTGGTGCTGTCTCAGCTGTCCACCGGGGGAGAGGTCTTCCACTTTCCCACAGAGCGTCCTCTGCTGGAAGGGACAGTTCTTCAGTGGCTTCACAGCGTGGAGAGTGGGATGGAAAAGTCCACTGGTGAGTTGATTTGATACGGTTTACTCCATGAAGGACATCTACATTCTGTAAACTCCATTAAGATCTAATGTGTCAGGCCAGAAAAAAAAACGACAAAAACTATACTATACTCTGGCTGCAAAATAATGAATGGTATACCATTTTATCCAGTATGATTTATTAGGAGTTGCAAAATGAGTGCGGAACAGCCATAAAAGAACAATTGTAATTAAACAACATAAATTCCCCTCCATTGAGCAGCCATTTCAGTTCCACTGTTAACTTCTGTATGTAGGTGCTGGAGGTTTCAGAACAAGATAATTTTTTTTTTTTAAAGTAGCTATAAAACTCTCTTTTCTTTTTGCACCTCTTAAAAGCAGAATTGTCGTAAAATTTGGATAGTTTCATCTGCAATGGAGTGAAAATATGTCATGTAGTCATATGCCAACATGTGACAGGAAAGGTGTCTGGCGTGAAACGTTTGCCATGTCAATTGTGTGGACATCGCTAACGGGAGAAGTGAAGTGATTGTCATTGTGATACACTGCAGCACAGCACACGGTGACACAGTGAAAGGTGTCCTCTGTGTTTGAGCATTGGGCAGCCATGACAGGCGCCCGGGGAGCAGTGTGTGGGGACTTTGCTCAGTGGCACCTTGACTGCTCGGGATTCGAACCGGCAACCTTCTGATTATGGAGGCAGGCCACCACTGCCAAAGAAGTCAAAGGAAGAAGAAGAGACACCTCCCTTTTAGCTGGTCTACCACTATGTACCATCCGACCTCTACAACTAATACAAAATGCAGCAGCACGACTAATCTTCAACCTTCCCGTATTCTCCACACCGCCCCTCTGCTACGTTCGTTCCACTGGCTCCCAGTAGCTGCACGCATCAGGTTCAAAATACTGATGCTGGCCTACAAAGCCAAACATGGAGTAGCACCATCCTACCTCACAGCCCTTATTACACCTCGCACTGCACCTCGTATACTCCGAGCCTCCAGTACTGCTCGCCTGGTCCCTCCATCTCTGAAGGTAAAAGGAAAACATTCATCTAGACTAGTGCTGCACGATTAATCTAATCGCAATCGTAATCTCGATGTCAGTCTGTGCGATTACGTGAACGCAAAAAGATGTGATTTAAATGATTAGTACATGGATTAGATTGGATATGTTGCCGATCCATTCTCATTCTCTCAAAGTTGGCGAGCTGACTGAAGTCTCACATCTCACGTCTCACATCTCAGTCGAATGTGACGTGTTTGGTCACATGACTTTCGATTCGGAGACATATGGGTAGACGCCGCATGACGAGCTGCATCGTACGTCAACGTCGCCGCCATATTACGAGAGGCGCTGCAGTGGCGTGAAGCATATACATCTATGGAGAGAAGTGCATAAAAATGCCTCACTCTTGTGCTGCTTGTGGCTGTACAAACCGCTGTATGCTCCAAACAGATCCCGGGGGATTACATTTCATAGGTAACGCTGGACAATAGTTCTGAATATATTTGGCCATTATAAAATCCCGTTTTATAAGTCTTAACCTTAGCTAAGCTAGGCTAAGCTAGCGAAGCTATGCATTCCTGTGTTCAAGTCAGCCTCCAAACAACGTTTTGGCTAAACGTAGGCATTAACTATTTAGACTGTTCTTAGCTAGTTAGTTAACTTTTTTCAAACTTTGAAGGTTTCCTAAAGAAATTCACCTCAGTTTACAAATCTTAGCCTTAGCTAAGCTAGCAAAGCTATGCATCCCTGAGTTCAAGTCAGCCTCCAAACAACGTTTTGGTTAAACGTAAGAACTATAATATGGGATTTTATAATGGCCAAATATAATCAAAACAGTTGTTTAGCCTTACCAGGGTTTGTCGTTCGACAGTAATGTAAAAGAGTTTTTTGTGATTTATTTTCACTTTTCATTGATATACAAGCAAGTGGCCTTTATCATATCGCAATCGCATATCGCAATATTGATCTCAATAATCGCAATATGTCTTTTTCCCCAAATCGTGCAGCCCTAATCTAGACTCTTCTCCGTCTTGGCCCCTCGGTGGTGGAATGAACTTCCCCTCGAGGTCAGAACAGCTCAGTCACTGAGCACCTTCAAACGGCAGCTCAAGACCTTCCTCTTTAAAGAATATTTAGATTAAATAGAATTTTCTTATTGTCGAACTTGTGTACAGAATCTACAACAGAGTGAATAAAAAGATTGCATTCATAGTTGGGGGTCCTAGTGAACCGGAATTGATCTCTTCATCGATGGTAACTTGAAAGCACGTTGTAAGTCGCTCTGGATAAGGGCGTCTGCCAAATGCCGTAAATGTAAATACGCCAACAAACTTGCTTTTGAATTTTACTCTCAGTTTATTTGGCCACAGTTTTTCTGTCTGTCTCTAAAATATTGTAAGAGTGACAGCAATGCAGACAAACATTCTGAACACTTTTTCTGGCATCACGCATTAAATCTTCATTAAAAACCACTTCGTTGTTTTACGCCGAGACACATGAGGTTCCACTGAGGAGGTTGGTCATATGCTGTCGTTCTGTCTACATCTAATACAGCCACTAATGTGCCCAGATGCGGAGATGATGCTCTGCTGGTTTCCCGCCAGGTTCTCCCAAGGCAGCTCTTCCATTCTCCACATGTTCATGGAGATTTCGTTTTGTACGTGGGCTCGATTCCGTGCCCACTTCTCAGCGGCGGCAACAGCAGCGTCATTCACAGTTTTTTTTTTTTCCCCTGTGAAGTGCAGGGGTAACCGTACCCCTTAATTGTGTCTGTCTGTGGCCACTTGTTTTTCCTCAGCAGTTCAGAGAAACTCTAGGGACCTTCTTCTTCTGCACAGGTCTGTCCAGCTCTGTGTTTCATTAGAGATGCCCAGTCATCCATTCCCTTTATGAATTTGCGTTATCTGTTATGGCTTGCAAAGATCAGATATAAATCTTTCTTGTTAAAGCTGCTTTTGGCTGAACTTGACAGTTGCTTACGGACGCTTCCTGGCTTCCTTTGTGGAATTGTTTCCCAGCCACGTTTCCCCTTCTAACCCTTAACGTCTTTGGCACCTGGGGCCCTCTGATGTGCTTTAGATTATTTTTGGAGAGGATCTTTTTTTGGGCCAGTTGAGGTTTTGCAACCGGACTATTCTGAGAACGTCCAAATGACCTTTTCCCTGCTCACTTGGCATTTTTTTCCCCTGATTTATATCAACAACAGAGTTTAGATGTCCAGTCTTCTTCATCAAAATAATGTATCTCACACAGGCGCTAGGTTCGTAAAAGGGTCGTGATGCTGCTCATTATTGAGTTTGAGATTCTTGTATCGCAACAACCCCAACAGGAGGAGCAGGAGTAAAGTCTCCTCCTTTATAATGTACTGGTCCATACACATACACAAAAGCACCCGAAGACCTCTGAAGGTGTTGAATCCAAGATCGGTTCAACGCCCGGGTTGAACAGGAATGTCTTCAGTTTGTGCAGTGGACCTGGCCAGAACTAAGAGACCCACAGCCTGAATAGCAGTCCGGGAGGCTTGACCGTGCAGAGCTCTTTAGGTCGGCACCGGAATTCAAAAACAAAGTCTTAGTAGTGGGGCAGCCATGACAGGCGCTTGCTCAGTGGCACCTCAGTGGTACCTTGGCGGATCGGGATTCGAACCGGCAACGTTCTGATTAAGGGGCCGCTTCCTTAACCCCTTGCTTCAAGTTAACCATATTTAACAGTTGTCAATAAAACTGCTCTACAATAATCACTTTCATTTCATTGGATAAATTGCACGGTTTAACTGACAGCTGGTGGCAGTGGTGGCCTAGTGGGTAAGGACAAGAGAACATTGCAATACTTTTTAGTGTTTTTAAACCGGTTTATTCAGTTCTATAAAACCAATTCCATACCAGAACCATTTTAATTTGAATTTTCTCGTGCAAATTCAGGTACGGTGTACTCAGTTAACTGACAAATCCTGGTTTGTGGAACCCCCCCCTTCCCCACGACATGATCACCTCACTGCTCAATGATGTCACTTGTTTAGTTTTTGGCCAGTGATTGATGCATCTGTTGGTTCCTGTTTTTCTGTTTTTCTCTCTTCCGCCCAGGTGTGGTCACAGATGGAACATGGACTCCCGCTGTGCCCTTTTATGACTTCCTGTCAATCATGGACGAGGAGATGCCAGGCTACGCAAGCCAGAGGGACCCCAAAACGAAGACCACCAGCACGAAAGGACCAGAGGAACAGGATCCAGGTTCTCCGGTGAACTCGCCTTCACCCCATCGGCACTCCGAGCTCTGAGAACCCAGATCAGATGAGCTGTGGGAACATGGAGAGAACCTACCAGCCTTACTGTTCAAGTTTTACCAAACCATATCACAACCAAAATGTTTCTTTTCTCTGACAACATACATAACAATTTCAAGTAAATCTATTTATTTTTTATGATTAAGGCGGTCCTTCCTCCTGGATATGGCTTCTTATTGATTATGGTTTTGAATTTGTAAGTGCCTGACGAGTGCTGAAATCCCGTAAACCGGAGTGCTGCTGCCTTCTGCGGCTGGAGCTCTTCAGCGTGTGTTTTCATGGCCCTGTACCTCAGGGAGAGTCTTAATGAGTGCTGCAGTTTCCCTGATAGATCCCAACTGTTTTCCCACAATCCCACCATTCCATAGGGCCTTTGGCTGTGGAAAAGCTACATCACAATGCTCACAATTACAAGATATAGCAATGAAGCGTGTTTGAGTTCTTGTCTATGGTAACTAAACTGTGTCTTTTCACACATTTAAATTTCACCGCAATCATTCTTAATGGCCTCGTTTCGTCCGTGTTTGAAAAGAGCCCACATACAGAAGAACAATTCTCACGCATGTGCCGAGCCCCTTGATCTAGACCGGGTCAGGTCACACTCTTGATTGCTGTGTCGATCGCAACGGGGCGGGAGTTCCTTCCACACGCTGGAGAGATGTTTACCTAGTCTTACCCTCGGTCAAGATTCAAGAGGCAGACTTGGAGCATATCTGAGGGCCTGATATGCAAATTTACATTTACATTTACATTTGCAGCATTTATCAGACGCCCTTATCCAGAGCGACTTACAATCAGTAGTTACAGGGACAGTCCCCCCCTGGAGCAACTCGGGGTTAAGTGTCTTGCTGGTACTACAATGGTAGTAAGTGGGATTTGAACCCGGGTCTTCTGGTTCATAGGCAAGTGTGTTACTCACTAGGCTACTACCACCCTCTAGGACCCTGCAACGGGTCCTGAAAGTTTCAGGATTTTCTTTTGACTAATTGCTGAAAACTCATCATAATTGAAGTCATCGGCTGAAAATCACTTTGTTCTCTGGAAGATTTGTTTTTTAAGTAAGCGAGTCTGCATTTGATTTTATTCCAATAAATGTTCAGGCCCAAGACCTAGAGTGTGGGGCCAAGGACACATCCATGTGGCCAGTATTCATCAAAGATTGCGGCCTGTTTATAAATCAAAGTCTGAACATTGTCTTTGTTTAAGGTGTGACTGCAGTTGCATTTGGCTGGAATCTATTTTGTGGACACTTTTTATATACCTGGCAACTTTACATCATTGCCATGTTGCCAGATGTTATTCCACTTTATTCTGTGGTCTTTTGGTGGTCTCCAGCCCCTCTAGGCACTGATTTTTTTTTCATCTGGCATAGAACAAGGTCCTTAAGCAAAGTGGGTTTTTTTGTGATTCTTTAGAGTCTGGAAATCATTCATGTGATTATTTTAAGTTGTTCTCCATCACTGAACTGCAGCAATGCTAATCAGGTCTGGGGTTGGTCGTTGATTTTCCACTTCGTACCATGGCTCTAATGCAAACCTTCTGAAGAAGGAGGAGTCGTTTCATTTATGAGATGACGAGGCGTGCATGTTAAAGTTATACAGTAAATGTGAGGCATCTGATGTGAATATGTGTCCTATATAAGCAAAACTGACGAGCTGAACATGAGATAATGCCAGCAGCAGTGACTAAGCAGGATGGAGGCAAATTGCAAATGGTTTTGTTGCATTAGTTAATGACTAACTTTTCCAATGACTCTTTGCGGACAGGGTGAGGTTTAGGGGCGGTTGACGTTAGAAGAAAAGTCCAATCATCTGTCAAACGTGTAGCATCATGCATATTGCTCCACTCGGAACGGCCAAGATTGTTACATAACAGCCATGGTCATATCTAGCAGGGAATTAAATTACATAATGAAATCAGGAAACTTCTCTAATGAGCGTAACAATGAACACGCATATCAGAAATTGATTATCTATTGATTTATATGGCGCTGCCTCGTCCATGAACAGCCGCATGAGTTAGTTAGGGTTACTCATTAGGCTGCTGGGAAAAGGAAACGTAATGCCCCAGAACATCTAGGTAAGTGTTTGGAAATGAGATCTGTAAAGTGATGCGTCTTTTCTTTTTAATTCTCTGCTTGTAAGCCAGAGCTTTATTTTCTTATTTTAACCCTCTTCTTCTTCCATGGAGAGGCCGGATGTTCTGATGGTCGGCCTGTTGAGTAAATCTGAAATGGACCTAATGAACCACATCGGAACGCGTGTTCCCTGTTCGGTTCTTTGGTTGCTATGCAGCAAACGCATTGGGCACACCAGAAAAAAGACTCCAAAGTTCAGGGGCCGAACCAAAACACATGTGCACAGCGAGTGCAAGCACACACGCTGACAGGGGAGATGTTTATTCACGCCTCTTTTCAGTCTTTCAATTCACAGAAGCGTTTATTTTTGTTCTCCATCAAGAGTCGTCTTGCCAGGGAAAGCGGCGTTCCCAGCAGCTGTCTTGAATGAGATCTTATCTGATGCCCTCGGGCATACGTGCAGAATTGGGATGGAGGGATAATGGATCAAGGGGAACATGCTACATCCCTACCTTTCCATGTATCCTCCTGTGCTGAAATATATGTAATGAAGCCTGTGTGAGTCAACTCCAAGGAAACAAGGTCTCTAAGAAGACAGATTCCCTTTATATGCCATGAGTGAAAGTGAAGTGATTGTCATTGTGAAACACTGGAGAACAGCACACGGTGACACAAAAAAATGTGTCCTCTGTATTTAACCATCACCCTTGGTGAGCAGTGGGCAGCCATGACAGGCGCCCGGGGAGCAGTGTGTGGAGACGGTGCTTTGCTCAGTGGCACCTTGGCGACCTTGGCGACCTTCTGATTATGGGACCGCTTCTTTAACCGCTAGGCCCCCACTGCCCCATTGAGGATAAATCGAAATAAAATTTCCACAAGTTTGACAGAAAGAGTGACAACGCAATGTACGAGTAATGCTGTTTTATCAGGAAAGTTGGTGCTAAGTGCAGCACTAGATCTTGCTCGCGTCCTCGTGATTTACAAGAATATTATAGATAAAATTAGAAATCTTTTATAATATGTGAGCATGCGTTTTAAAATATGGGCGCAGTGCTTGGTGTCATCTTGAAAATAGTGCCCTAGGGCACAAATAAATAAAACACTGGACAATCTAACCTACAATGACCAAACAACAGAATTCTCTGAATAGCGTTTCTTTTGTATAGACAATTTCTATACATGAACACTGAGGCTTTTGAAGCAATGCAAAGAAGCAATGTGAAGAAATAAAGTTTCGCCTTTATGCCACTGTTTGCATTTGTTTCAGGCAGCATGGCTGGCTCACCTACTGGCCATATTCCTAATCCTGTTTCTGGAGAGTTTTCATTCCAACCATTGTATAATAATAAAAGATCTCTGGGACCCGTGTCTGGGCAGCATTTCCTAGGGAACCCGTGCATTTCCACATGAGAACAAGAGAGCCATTACAGCAACGTAATCCTAATGATCCTCAAACTGTTTCTCATCCGAGGCCAAACAATATTAAATACTCAAAGTCGCATATCCCCTACAGCCTAATTTCCGCATTTCACAAAATTGATTTTTGAAACATAATCACGTGGTTCTAAAAAAAATACTTTAAGCAACTAGTCATATGCTCTGGTGAAAAGCCTGAATGTGTTACACAAGTCAGCAAACGTGGGCCCGGTTTCGGTCCATCAATAGTGTTTCTGCAATAAATGCCCGGAAGAACGTGCATCTGTAGCACAACCAGTAGAATTTGGTCCATTTCATGCTGAGACTTGTTTTTCGTGCAAAGATCCTTGTTACGATATTATTGTGAAATTTGTGCTAAAGTTGCCTGATGTGAAACCATCCGTGAAGATCAGGGAAGATCCTACTCTCCCGAGACCATATTCCCCCGTGAATAAGTTATTTTCTTGTTTGTTCTCGGCTGTGTAAATGAACCTTTTCCTGAAAAAAGAAAAGGCTTGTTAACGGGGAAAAATAGCCAAAATGCTGTTTCAGGCCTCTGTACTCGGATTAGTGAACTCTGTTTTGAGCATATTTAAATACTGAATAGTTTTATAGGGAAAAGCTATCCGGCTGCATGCTGCAAGTGGGACGAGACACCCAGGCAACGTAAGAGACCCAGGCCCCATGCTGGGTGATTTTTTTTTCTATAGAGGGTCAGGCTTCTTTCTACGGGCCAAAGGGTGTCTGCAGTGGACACCACAACAAAGTGACATCCCAGTCCAGGAATTGTTTGTGCCCGAAGGTTGGTGGGATAGGGTCCAGCTCCGATGTGACCCTGACCTGAGCAGACAGGCTTACAAAATGGACTCTCTGGACTGCTTGTGCAAACAGCGTTCTGTACCCGTGTTCAGCCCAGGACGCCTAAACACCTGCAGTGGTGAGAGGGCACGCGTCTTACCCCCTGGGGGAATTGCACACACACCTCTTCTTTTCGTACGTTCTTCAGAAGTAGTGCAACGTTCGTTTACTTTACCGAGCAATCAAGTGCATTTGTTCTCCACGTTCGTCCTGGTGAAAGAATGAAGCGCGAATGCAGCGTTTATTAATGCTTTAACCAGCTTTCCCCCCCAGGGAAAGGCAGTGTCTCCCAGACTGAGGGTGAAAGGGCTTTAACGTGGCCCAGACAGGCCGTGTTGGGGCACTGGGCGAGAGGCTGCGGTCACAAAAGCAGGCTGGTTTGGTAACGGGCAAAACTTCCGCCTTCAGGATGCGGTTCCCAGGACCCCAGGGACCTCTCGAACATTGAGAACGTTCTATATTTGTGAGGAACTCTGAACTCTCCGGTGACTTTGAGGTCTGCACTTTTCATCGATAGATAGGAACACAAGCGGTAGTCTACGACAGGGGCGAACCAGAATGTGGTCATCGGTGTCAAGTCCCAGTGCCAATGATAAACGCATCCTGAACTTGGAAAACTCTAGGTCTTCCTGTTGTTGACCTCTGTTTTATTTTTTCCGAGTGAAACGTGCCATGTTCCAAAGGCAACATGCTCCAGAGCACGCTTTTGAAGTTATGAACAACAAACAAAAAATCCGATTACCAGTGTACGATGAATTATAGTAGCATGATGATGTCAGCAGACTGTGCTGAACTATGAACAGGAAATGGCAGGCTGGATGCACAAGCAGGGTTGGTGAGCATGGAGATGACGGTGTAACAGTGTTACATAATTCTATTACAACTTTTAAAAAGTTGTAACCCGTTACAGAAACCGGAGGAAATCGTGTAATCAAAGTACAGTTACTTTTTGCAAGATTCATTACTACATCTTTTTAGTTACATTTTAAAAATGCATACCAATCCTTGCCGATATGTTCGGATGTTGCAGTTGAACGGTCCATGCGGCAACAAATATTTTCTGAAAAAAAAAAATAGATAAGATTTAAAAAAAAAAAAAAACCTAAACAAATAAAAAAATGTATTTCATTTAGCCACATTCACATTCAGCGCTTCAAGGATTCTTCTAATGCTGACGTTTGGTTTGGCAGAGACATTGCAGGATTACCAGACCTCATCTCGACACTTTCTGGTCAATATCTTGAATGATGGCGTCAGGGAATGGTAGTTCCATGTTGGAAACATAATGTGTGCATTATGGTGGGTTGGCGCCCCGCCCCCTTGCCCAGTGTCCTGGGATGGGCTCTGGCCGGATTGACCCTGAGTATCTGGACTAAGCAGTTAGGAATAGTGAGTGGTTTGAACCATCGAGTACCGTTGAAGGAATCTTTCTTATGCTCAAACGTCACACCCCATATAACAGAATTATGCATGTCCCAGCTAACACACTAAAGCTGGCAGCTGGCATTTAATCATGATATTATTCATTTATTTCTTCAGTTGAACTGTACAGATAATAGGTCACATTAAAGGAGTGCAAATGATTTATTGTGGTATGTTTTTTTGCATAAAAAAAATGCTATTTTAACGGGGATGTCTTCATATATTCTGTTCTCCCCCAGCCCTGTATGGTATGCAGTGCTCGGATAACAATGTCTGTCTTCGAGCACCTTTCACTGCTTTCCCCTATTCTGGCGTCCCTTTGACTAAGCCTGGCCAAGGACCAAGTCGGTGTGGGAGAGACATGGCCTGATATTTATCCCTCTTCCTCTCGGGTGAAAGGCATGGTCCCTCTCTCCCCACTTTCACGTCGCAGACAGTATTGCCTAAGCCAGAGCGCCTCCATTGTCTAGTGTTTGTCACCCTCTGTCCAGGCTAAAGGCTCCTTCAAGAGCTGCATCAGTTCACATCCGCTGTCTGTTTTCTTTGGAAAGCTGATATGAGCCAAGAGCTAATCTCTCTGCTTTGTTGGACATGTCCCATTTTTGGTCGTTCTTTCCCATTTTATTTATTTAAAATTATTTTTAGAACCTCTGATAATGTTGCAGATCGTACCCCAGGCTAACTGGCCCGTGACATTAGATAAAATACTCTCCAGCGTATTCCGTGACCCTCTAGTTAATGAGTAGCTGATCACATGATGCTTTTGCATGAGCAGCTCCTCTCGCTTGTAAAAAAAAAAAAAAAAAAAAAAAAAACGGTGCCGTTCACATTGTGGGCATGGCTTTTGGTAAATTATTCTTCACCGGAACCTTTTCTGTCTCGTAATCCGTGTTTCGCCGGCTGCTGTTTACTTCACGGTAGCCTTGGTGGCCACCAGGTCAGCCTGCCTTGGTTTATTTTTTTTGAGTCCTCACTCGTACGTATCGTCTCTGCTGCCAGCGGCTGCCCACGCCGGACTCGGAGCCAATGGTTGGATGAGCAGAGCAGCCAGCATCCAGGCATCCTGGCAATGATTGAATGTTCTGAGCTGCACTTACCCATAATCCCCCTTGAGTCAGCACATTGGTTCTGATGTTCCTTCAGAGTTGACCGACGTGTATCTTACTTTCAGAGTCGGCATAGAAATCCATTACCTTATTTCTGCTGCTACTTACCTTGCAATAGTTACGTTAAAGTGTGTGTCAAATGAAGGAATTTTTCCACTGTGGTTTACGGTTTCATTCTCCCTGTGGTCGCACCTTTCTTTAAGTGTCCCATTACACAGGCACTGAATTATGTATCACACAAGGTGAAAATGAGCTAAATTATTCATCTGATCATGCAAGCTTACTTTACAGACTGTATTGTATACTGTAAGTGTTTTTTAGTTATATATTTAAACAAAGTATTACTAAAATAAGAGAAATAAGTTTCACAACGGTATACAAAGCAAAAGTGAGCAGTGGGCAGCCACGACAGGTGCCCGGGGAGCAGCGTGTGGGGACGGTGTCAGTGGCACTCGGCGGTTCGGGATTCGACCTTCTGATTACGGGTCCGCTTCCTTAACCGCTAGGCCTCCGCTGCCCCACTTCTGAAACAGTCGAATTGATCATTATTAAATACCAAATAAATAATGGCTGTTGACCACACAGTTGACCACACACACACACTTCAAATAAATCACAGCAATTTCCAACTGTACAGGTGTACCCTTTGCATTTTACCCATTACTTTCCCCATTGCACATGTGTAGATCTCAATTGTACATTTGTAGAAATATACATATACATATTTTTTTTTTTTTGCTGCTATTTACCTCTGTTTTTGATGCTATTACTTCTGTTTCTATCCACTTTCTGCCGTAACAAATGCAATTTCCCACTTGTGGGACTAATAAAGTCACTAATAAACACAGCAGCACAGCGCAGTGAAATTTGTCCTCTGCATTTAACCATCACCCTGAGTGAGCAGTGGGCAGCCATCACAGGCGCCCAGGTAGCAGTGTGTGGGGACGGTGCTTTGCTCAGTGGCACCTCAGTGGCACCTTGGCGGATCAGGATTTGAACCGGCAACCTTCTGATTACGGGGCCACTTCCTTAGCCGCTGCGCCACCACTGCCCCTTATCTTCCCTTTCCTGAAATTCATATTTATTTTTTATCTATGCCTTATTTTGCATGCAGAATCCATCTTGATTAATAATAGCAGTTTGGAATGTTTGAGATGGGATGATGACTACAGAGCCAGCACAGGCGACCGGTTCTCAGACATTTTTTGAGGCTTCGCTACTGTCCTCCGTCACCCTCGCCTCTCCTGAGACTCGCATGGTCGGTCTAACTAGTCCTTCCAGAAGGTCACGGTTGTAATATTGGCCATTCCTGAACTGCGTAGAGCCTATTTTTGGGTTGGGAACACACGATCCGTATAGATATGACACACATGGAGCAGAGGAGAATACAAATCTTTTGTTATCTTTCCTATGATAAACCAGAAAATTAAACCATGCTTTGTCTTTCAAAATAAGATACAGCAAAATAAAAAAACAGGCAGCCCCTTTTCTAAGAATAATTTCTATGAACCCAAAGATAAAAGAATATGTTCCTGAATGCTTCAGATCGGATATTCTAGCTGTTGTTTAGAAGAAAAAAATATGTTTCAACACATTATTGATATCTTGTAATTGTCAATGTGGAGTAATAAAAGTAATAATTAGATATCCTTCATAAACGCCCTGTATATTGAGCGAACACGTGAGTCTCCTACGCAGGTGAAGGACTTGCCATGATGCTGCAGAACGCCTGGCCACAGTGGGCTGACGGTAATGATGGTAATTCTGCCGGTGTGCAGTCAGGGTGCATTTGTCTCTGGGCGGCACGATGCAGCCCCAATGCTCTCTGCTATCTCCCCCCCGGCACATGGCAGCTGCTTCCTGCGCCGCGGAGGCTGCCATCCGCCCGGGCCCAGGCCTGGGCGTGAAGATAATTCGCAGGTCAACGGAATAAATGCATGGGCAACAGAGACATGCTTCCTCCCGTTGGTGCAAATTAGCCATGCAAATACCGAGCTAACTGCATTATTTTAAAAGAGGCAGCTCTAATGAACCACGGTAAATTGGATTTCTGCGTAATGCGCGCAGCCACATACGTATTCGATTAGTCGCGATTATTAGCTCAGGAAATCATTTGTTCATGAAAAAAGGACCAGCTTCCATGTAAAAAAAAAAATAATGTACCAGTTTTTATTTCAACATGATGCATAACAGGACATATGTTTTGACCAAACAGCTGGGGCTTGATGAAGGCACAGGAGGAAAGAAAGTACAAAAGTACAAAAACGCACTTATATATTGCAGAATATGCTGCACTGAATCAAACGGACAACAGCGATCAGTTTATGACAGCCACTGCTGTCCAAATAACATCATGTCAAGGTTAATGGAGCCGCAGGGCACTATGTGTATTGCATAAAAAAAAAAAAAACTTGTTGCAGCATTTGAAATATGAACATATGAATGGATCTTTTACTTCCTTAAAAAAAAACACACACACCAGACCCTCCACCTGTGACTCTTATGAAATCTGAATCTGGGAAGGGATGCTTACTTATTTAAAAAATAATTTATGTCCGTTGTTGGACCACGACTGACCCCGTTGCCATGGCGTTATTCTCTGAGGAGATATAAGGGCAGGACTCGGGGCAGACTGTGCTTCTGCATCCCATACTCCCCACTGGGGTGCGGTTTATGTGTAACTGAAGCTCCTCCCCTGCAACACTGGGGGTCTTATCACAGCAGTGGTGGCAATCTGAGTCGAGGCCGTTTCAGATGGCCGCAGCACATCTCTGAGACGCCTGTAATAACACACTTTTGCTTTAATGACATCACCGGAGTTGCAGGGGCATTCGGGGCAAAATGCCACAATCCATGTGACCCCTGTCTGATGATGTGATGACATCTTGGATGCTGACCTTTGAATGAATGATCATGGTTAGTGTCACGTGTGGCTGTTGACCTGACCTAGAAATAGTACTTTTCAGAACAATCGTCATTCTCTGGTCCCTGTTTTATAACACTCGCGTAGAGAGCGGCTAGATGCGGCAAGGCACTCAGCCACGTGTCGTGACCCAGGCCCAGGGTAATAAAACAAACTCGAGACGTAGTTCACAGCCACGGCATGCAGCTCACCGTGACCATTCTTCATGCTGCAACAAGCCCGGTACAGTCGCCGATTACCGTAAATTCCGGCATACAGGCCGCTACTTTATTTTTTTCACACGCTCTGAGAACTGCTTTTTACAACGATTGTTTTTACTTTTACAACGATTACATTTTTACAACGATTTACAACGATTGATTTTACTTTTACAACAATTGTTTTTTACTTTATGAAATTACCAGACAGGTCGCAATGGACCAAACTCCCTCACACTTCAATTCTTCAGATTAGACCCTCATCGTGGAAAAAAACCACACGTGCAGATGCACATCATGTTAAAAGCAATCAGTCTGGCTGTCGAAGAAGGAAACAGAGCTGCCGCACGTCAGATGGTGGCGGTGGCGATGAATAACTTTTGCTCTCCTGTATTTTCGCCAAGAAAGCGTGTGACAAAGTGATTGCATACCTTCAGTCTGTTCAATCCCGATACTGAAGAAGACAACTAATAGCACTCTTTGGGGAAAAAAATGATTGTATGTATGTAGTTGTCTAAAAAAATCTTGCCCCGTTCGCATCTCACGTTTCGACACCTGCGGCTTAATGCGTAGACAAGGGCGGCTTATTTATGTACAATCAGTAGGTGCGGCCTATAGTCTGGAGTTTACGGTAATTGCACTGCAGCAAATGCGGCTTCTAGTTTAAATAATGATTCTTTTTTTTTTTCGTTCTGCATGAGAGTTAAAGTCAGTTTTCAAGTGACATTCCACAAATTCAACTTCTGGACCACAGGATGTGGCCTACCGACACATTTAATAGTCAGTCGGGAAGTGGGAACCAGAAGACCCGGGTTCAAATCCCACTTACTACCATTGTGTCCCTGAGCAAGACACTTAACCTTAAGTTGCTCCAGGGAGACTGTCCCTGTAAATACTGATTGTAAGTCGCTCTGGATAAGGGCGTCTGGTAAATGCTGTAAATGTAAAGGTAAATGTAAGTGGGTGACTAAGTGATAGACGTGAGTGTCAGTTTACTGGTGGGGCTTTGATGGTCCCAGACCGCTAACTCTGCCTTTTTCATAGACCCTCATAAGAAGATTAACTCTGTTCTTTCCGTGCAAGGGTCACCATTTTTATTATATTTTTTTTACCATACCGCGCCGTGCTGTAAGCTGCGTGCGGAATATCATGCAGCTTACAGCCACTCAAGCGTCTGGCGCATTTTCAAGTAAAACAGTTCATAAGGCGTCCCTCTGCGCCGGGAAACCGTCACGTCATCGAGGACCGCGCAGCCGCATGCTGCACATGATCTGCCAGTTCGTGGCCCGAGGTCACAGCAGGTCATGAGCAGCCATCTCATGAGAGTTTCCACCCGTTCCCTTTCCCAAACCGGGCAGACGTGAGACGCTGCGAGCTTTCCGTGGGCGGACCCGGCAGCCATGGCAACGGCAGTGCCTCCCCTGCTCCGGATCTTCCTTCCTTTCACAGGAGGTCACACGATGGAGTCACACCATCTGCGGGGACACCTTGGAGCTGGTGCACTGTGACAGCTCCAGCTGAGTAGGGACGCCGTTCCTCAGGGACAACTTCTGGAGGGAGTCCCGGGAGCGCAGGCTGGGGACCTTACAGATGGCCCCCCAGAGCAGGCGCAGCACCGACGGGCTGAGGATGATGAAGATCCAGGGGTCGATGATGGAGTTGACGGACAGGTAGCGCAGGGCGTCCAGGTCGGCCTCGTGGCTCTCCAGCTTCTGGCTGAACGAGTTGATGTACACACGGATCTGCGGGGACAGGAGGAGCACACAGATGATGGCACTTTTAATTGCACCGCGCCTCAAACATCCTGGTCGCTCCGCCCTGCCGGCTTGCGCCGTGCAAACACGGCCCTGAATTACTTCGGTTCAAACATCCATGCATCCACGCTGCAGTTCCGCGCTAAAAAAAAAAAAAAAAAAACACGCAACAAAATACAATTCCACGTCATTCTCATTCTCGCTCTATCACTATAAGTACACAGAGAGACGAGATTGCGAAGCGTTGGAGGTTCACGGTGTGCAAAAAGACACAGGGCAAGTGGCCAGAGGAAAAGTGGCTTCGATGGTTTATGGCTTTCCGCGAGAGTGACACATTTCACGGACGGCGGAACGTCACCTCCTGTTGCACTTCTGGAGTTCCCACTCTGACTCAAGCTTTGTCCCACGCCAAAGCGGCCGTCGCACCCCCGCACACGTGACATCATCATAAAGCCACAGCTGTCCTCCCTGAGACAGGTGGCATGGACAGCATGAGACATTTGGGCAAAGACCAAACCAAAAAAAAAAAAAAAATGAACTGCTGGGTCTCGGGAGGACAGGTCCGACAGCGCATATTCATGGGTTGAATTTCGCAGGAGCCGCTCACCACCTCCTCGTTAGTATAGTGGTAAGTATCCCCGCCTGTCACGCGGGAGACCGGGGTTCGATTCCCCGACGGGGAGATTCTTTTTTTTTTTTTTTGTTCTCCTCTCACACTATTACGTTTCTGGAAGTGTAAAATTGCCACGATGCAATGTTTTTACGCATTTCTTCCTTTACAGGTTTGTGCATTTCGTCACTGCATTCTCATTTTCACATTTAAAACTGCAAAAGGACGCGGATAGTCTCAACAAACAACCATCCAATAGGATGCAAAAGACAAAGGACAGCTTTTTGCTTGAGTAGTTTCTCAGAGGGCAAGGATGACCGTGACCGTAACCTTGGCCGTCTCACCTCCTGAGTCTCCTGGAGGCTCTCCTCACTTGTGTTCAGACAAGAGATGGTGTTCTTCTTCTTAGCCAGGTGCTTAATATACCTTGCTGAGCTGTCCATTCCATTCGATCAGAGCAGAGTTGATACCTCCTAAATTGACTGTTAGTCCTGACAAAGGTAAATTCTTTGTACTGAAGACAGTAGCGAAAGAAAAAAAAAGTCGAAACAGCGCCAACCCCGGCAGTGGCCGGAAATATATTACATTCGTACTGTTAAGCACTACCGTTGAAAATGAATGGGAAGAGTTAAGAACACGGGGAGATTTTTTATTTTTTTTCTTCACTATAAACTTTCTAGAAATGTAAATTGCCACGATGCAAAGTTTTTATGCATTTCTTCCATTACATTTTCGTGCTTTTTAATGTTACCATCAATTAGTTTTCAGTTGTAATTTATATAATTATACTAATATACAAAGTAAATATTTATCTGAAATAAAAGAATGAATTGTGCACATAGTATTTATTTATTTTATTATAGTTTCTAAATGTTTGAATCATATTTTGCTCTGTTTATGACAAGTACAGAAATATATTAGATATTTTTACATATAAATAAAGAGTTATTATTATTTTGTTTGTAGCAAATTTTAGTTACATTTTATAACATTTGCACAACAGTACACACGAATAAATTAGTGAACATAATAAATCGAAGTTCCGAAAACTTTCTTATTAGACGTTCATTTAGGGAAATTAATCCATATATATATATATATATAAACACTTTGAATATAATTATCGTACTTACCTTTCTTTTTCCATGAAACGTGCTTATGCTGATTTTCAAAAGACAGATTTTCATCATAAAGACAACATTTCGCAACAGCTGCTCACCACCTCCTCGTTAGTATAGTGGTAAGTATCCCCGCCTGTCACGCGGGAGACCGGGGTTCGATTCCCCGACGGGGAGATTCCGTTTTTTTCCCCTCCACTATTAAGCTTATGTAAATTGTCACGATGCAAAGTTTTTATGTGTTTTTTGAACAGATTCTCTTTTTCACATTTAAAACTGCAAAAGGACTTTGCCCTAGAGTCTAGGCCAAAAGTTTGGACACACCTTCTCATGACCATTACATTGGAAGATTCTCACTGCAGGCATCAAAACTATGAATTAACACATGTGGCGTTATGTACTTAAAAAAAAGATGAAATAACTGAAAACATGTTTTATATTCTAGTTTCTTTGCTCTGATTACTGCTTTACACACTCTTGGCATTCTCTCGATGAGCTTCAAGAGGTCGTCACCTGAAATGGTTCTCCAACAGTCTTGAAGGAGTTCCCAGAGGTGTTTAGCACTTGTTGGTCCAGCTCACCCCAAACCATCTGGATTGGGTTCAGGTCCGGTGACTGTGGAGGTCAGGTCTCCATTTTTTGTTAAGTACATAACTCCACGTGTGTTCAGGTGTGTCCAAACTTTTGGCCTGAACTTTATATATATCAAGCTGAGCTGATCCTGATCTGTTTTCACTGACTGAGACCAACAGGAGGAAGATCACATCTGAACAAGTTAATTCCCTGGCCTAGTATACATATCTATCTATTTATACACGTACAGGACTGTGCAAAAGTCTTAGGCGCCAAAAACAGACCAATGAAAACAAAACCACTGATTATCTGAGCTACAAGAAAAATTCCCCCGTATGTCAAATATCGATTTACCTACAGCGCTCATTGCAGAATTGACCAATTTTTATGAAAAAGGGACATGATGGTTCTTCCAGAAAAAGGGACACCCAGTTCTTCCAGCACCATATCCACATATGCACTTTTTAATCATGTGACGTGTCTTCCGTCCTCCCAAATTCCCCCTCACCACTCCACGTCTACGTTCAAAATACCGACGGTTGCCTACAAAGCCTCGGATCCCTCACCACCCCTCCAGCACTGCTCCACTTGTACCAGAAAAGCATGCATCTAGACTCTCCTCCGTCTTGGAGACTAGGTGTCCAAAAACCTTCCTCTTTTAATCTAATGCTCGGATTCAAAAAGGCTCTTATCTATGAGGTAGCCTGGTGGGTGACACACTCGCCTATGAACCAGAAGACCCAGGTTCAAATCCCGCTTACTACCATTGTGTCCCTGAGCAAGACACTTGACAGGGGGGGGGGGACTGTCCCTGTCCCTACTGACTGTAAGTCTGGTAAATGCTGTAAATGCGACAATGAGAATAAGACGCGTACCGTCAGCGGCACGGAGCAGACGACGAAGATGACGGTCATGACGACGAGGATGATGAGGTGCTCGAACTCCTCCGCCATGGAGAAGTGGCCGCGCTCCCTGCGTCCCCGCACGCCGGCGCGCCGCCGGTACATCAGCAGCAGCTGGTAGGCGACGAAGGCGTTGCAGGCGACCACGGACGCGACGATCAGCAGCATGACGGTGGCGTACACGTTGGCGTACACGCGGTCGCGCGTCCTCGCCGGGTTCATGTCCACGAAGCACCAGGTGCCCGGGCAGTGCTGCTCGAACTTGCCGAAGCCGGCGAAGGGCATGAGGCAGAAGGCGAGGCAGGCGCCGTAGACGACGGGCACGGTGACGTAGCCGCAGCGCGGCGTGATGTGGCGCCCGTACAGGTACGGGCAGCCGATGGACAGGCTCTTCTCCAGCGCCATGGCGAAGAGCACGGACAGCGTGGCCAGGCTGAAGAACGTCATGCTGAAGCCGAAGTAGTCGCACACCTCGCGTCGCCGGCTCATGCCCACCATCGTGGCGTTGCGGGAGTAGCTGGCCAGCACCACCGGGCTGACGAGGCAGGTGCCCGCCAGGTCGGTGAGCACCAGCGTGGTGACCAGAAAGCGGAAGAGCGAGCGGCGGCCGCGGTCGCGCCGCCGCCGGACCTCCAGGAGGACCAGGGCGAGCACGTTGCCCACCACGCCGATGGAGAACATCAGGGCGCTGATCAGCGGCGTCCCGTACGCCACCGTCGCGCTGTCGTCGCACGAGTGGTTCCGCCTGTCGCCCGGCGCGTCCATCGGGTCCCCGCGTCTGGAGAGCCGGGGCCGCCGCCGGCAGCCTGTGCGTCCTCGGGCGCCGGTGACGTCACGCCGGGCCACGCCCCCAACTCCCGACGCGCCGCGATTATCCCAATTATCACTGTAATTACTGTACATGTAATGTAAAAAGCGTTTATTCAACTTTATTGTCCTCTGAAAATATACAAGTACGCAGAGCGACGAGATTCGCAAAAAGACAAACGACCCCATGATATGGTGAAATAGCAGAATTTCCCCATTTTCAGTAAAAAACAGGAACAAACAAAAACATGGACTCCTGTTCTCCTGTTGTTCTCCGAGCAGCGGTACAATATTCAGACTATTGCTTGTAGGAGCCCGATCATCAGTTTACAGGGTTGGGAGAGACCGACACCGACGTCATCGACGCATTATCAGTATTGAAAAGTGAATTTATTTCAGTCCCTCTTGGGAGGATGGCACGAAAAAGAAAAAACTTTTAGGGGCAGTTGGTGGCCCCAGCGGTTAAAGAGCAAAGCACCGTCCCCACACGCTGGTCACCAAGGGTGATGGTTAAATGCAGAGGACACATTTCGCCGTGTGCACCGTCTCACGATGACGATCACTTCACTTGTTTCAGCAGTATACTCTATTATAATGGATTATTTACTGAAGATGCGACTGCCACACGGTTTCCTCTGGGTGTAGGAGCCAGACTGCAACAGATTCTATCTACAACATGGCAAACGTGGCAAATACTGGCACCACTAAGTGTAGGCTTACGTGTATGTGTCTTGCACTTTGAAAATTATGCTTAACAAATGCAAAAAAAACCCCATCTCTCTAAACTCTTGATGTCTTTATGTGAGACGCCATTACTCTAGTCCCCAGACTTCTTGTGCCAAGAAAGGCATGATTCATGATCTTGGCTGCTTGTTGCCGTTTGGGGGTCACATCCAGGTGTTGGATGGGAATATGGGGGGGATGCCATCGCTGCTGGTGTTTGGAGGGTTGGTGCATGCTTGTAAATATTGATTTCTTTGCTTAAGAAGGTCGGAGGTTCAGTTTGTATGTTGTGGTAGTAGCCTAGTGGGTAACACACTCGCCTATGAACCAGAAGACCCGGGTTCGAATCCCACTAACCACCACTGTGTCCCTGAGCAAGACACTTAACCCTAAATTGCTCCAGGGAGACTGTCCCTGTAAATACTAATTGTAAGTCACTCTGGATAAGGGCGTCTGATAAATGCTGTAAATGTAAATGTTTTGAGGGTTGTTTTGAGGGGGGAGGGGCTACAGGTGAGGTAGCCCTGTATTAGATGGATCACTGAGCCTGAGGGAGACAGAGCTGCCCTGGAGAGAGAGAGAGAGAGAGAAACTTTTGATACTTAGTTTTTGGTGCAGGTCTTGTGTTTTCTGTGATTTTCATTATTTTCGAGTTTGATTTATTTTTGTAGCACACTTCTGTTTTTTTACCTGCATATATTTGCATGTTTTTTTTTTTTCACTTTTGGGGAAAATAGGGGAAAATAATAAAAAAAAAGGAAGAGCACTTTTTGATAAATTTTGAGCCTCTCTTTTTGACTCCGCCGCCGGACATCCTGCCACACACTGCTCCCCGGGCGCCTGTCATGGCTGCCCACTGCTCACCTAGGGTGATAGGTTAAATGCAGAGGACAAATTTCACTGTGTGCACCGTGTGCTGTGCTGCTGTGTATCACATGTGACAATCACTTTATTTTCTTCTTTCTTAGGTTTTCCCAGTACCGTCCCTCAGTCCGTTCTGGGAAAACTAACGTTTGTTCAGGGCGTCACGTTGGACCCTCCATTCGTGACTGGTGGGTCCCACAACTGACCACAACCACCCTTATCCAGAGCAACTTACAATCAATAGCGACAGGGACAGTCCCCCGCTGGACACACTCAGGCTACCCACTAGGTACTACCAACCATAATCATGTTCTTACGTTTAGGACTATTCAGGCCTTTCTTACAAAGTCATATGCCACATAGCAGTGACTTGAACATTCTGATATCCTTAACGCTAACGTGACCATTTCAGGTGGAAAGACCACGCCGCTGCCACGTCCTCATGAGCATCTGCTGTAGGATGTTTCATTTCACTAATGTCCTCCACTTCCGCCCCATTAATTCAGGTGAGTGGAACAGCGAAACGGGCAGCGGAAACTAATGAGATGTTCTGTGGAAAAGAGGACACTGTCTGGAAAACATGACCACGTTGCATTTCTACAAACAATCAAAGTGTCACCATACCGGTATCAATAACATTAAAGCTCCACAGCTCAGAAGCAGGAGAGCCACACTTCTGCACAGTGCATAATAATTAGAATGACATAATTATGTAATTAAATACCACTTTCTTAAGCAATTTGCTAAATTACTGTTCATTCTGCGCCATCTTCTGACCGAACCTGTGTACTGCAGAGTATTAATATTTGTTTCATCACTTTGACAATTATGTTATTATTATTGAAATCCAATACTGTGCATCTTTTTCACTATATTTTAAATTTGTCAAACATATTATATGATATCGAAGCGTTTGATTAGTACAAAGACGTGCTTGAAAAAGCCACGAGGTGGCGGTAAAAAGGAGGCGATGAAATAAACTAAATGCAGAAATTACACACGTGTTATGTCAATTACGTACATTTCGTATGTTCTGGATGACAAAAACTTCAGCAAAAATAAGAGACCGCGGCAACATTTTCCAAATACTTTTATAAGCGGTAAAATTGGTCAAACATGAGACGTGAAACATGAAAACGTGAAAACGTTCACAACAACGTAACAACAACGTCACAGTAACAAATAACCTGTTTGGTGAGACCGGGTCGATCTGATCATCTAATCAGCATCTCAGCACGATTCGAAGTCCAGCGAATAATGGCACGCGAACGATGCAGAACTCACAGCTTGTTTATAGATTAAGGACATTAACTGTTATTCGGTTATAACAGAGCAGCAGAGCAGGGGTGGTAGTAGCCTAGTGGGGTAACACACTCGCCTATGAACCAGAAGACCCAGGTTCAAATCCCGCTTACTACCATTGTGTCCCTGAGCAGGACACTTAACCCTGAGTGTCCCCAGGGGGGGGACTGTCCCTGTAACTACTGATTGTAAGTCGCTCTGGATAAGGGCGTCTGGTAAATGCTGTAAATGTTAATGTAATGTAACCCCAAAAAAACGCGACATAACCCATCAGCTAATCGCCAGTGTTCGTAATTCAAACCAGATGTCCGTCGGGGGGGGGGGGGGGCGGCCGCAGCCAATCGGCGGCGCGCGTCGGGCGGCGGGGCCCCGCCCACCGGCGCGAGCCTCGCGGGACGCGGCGGACGCGCCGCGCGCAGACTCGAGCGGACGCGCCGCGGCGACGGACATGGGCAGCGCGCGCGCACTCGCCTGGCTGCTGCTGCTGCTGCGACTCTGCTCGGTGGCGGCCGTCCGCAGGGGCGACGTCTTCCCGTACGGGACGCTCCACGGCGACGCCGCGCTGCAGGAGGGCGACGACGAGACGTCGAAGGTCCTGGTCCTGACGAAGCCCATGTACTTCTACGAAGCCTCTTTCAGGAATCTATACGTAGGTCACGTTTTTTTTTTTTGTATTAAATAGCAGTGGGGCAGCTTTTATAATTTACATTTATGGCATTTATCAGACACCCTTATCCAGAGCGACTTACAATCAGTAGTTATAGGGGACAGTCCCCCTGGAGACACTCATTTACATTTACATTTACCGCATTTACCAGACGCCCCCTTATCCAGAGCAACTTACAATCAGTAGTTACAGGGACAGTCCCCCCCTGGAGCAACTTAAGGTTAAGTGTCTTGCTCAGGGACACAATGGTAGTAAGTGGGATTTGAACCTGGGTCTTCTGGTTCATAGGCGAGTGTGTTACCCACTAGGCTACTACCACCCAGATAATAAGTTTATAATAATACATTCAAATGAATTCAAATATGACTGGAATGTTTTAAGAATATTTGGCTTTGTTGTCCTCCTCCGCTTTCATCGCACAGGTTGCCACCAACGGAATCATCTCCACCCAAGACCTGCCGATGGAGAAGCAGTACGTGGACGACGGCTTCCCGACGGACTTCCCCGTCATCGCGCCGTTCCTCGCTGACCTGGACACCAGCGGGGGCCAGGGCGAGATCTACTACCGGCAGACGGAGTCGCCCGGCATTCTCAACCGCGTGGCCTCGGAGGTGAACCAGGGCTTCCCAGACGCCCGCTTCAACCCCACCCACGCGTTCATAGCTACGTGGGACAACGTGGGCGCGTACGAGGAAGCGTCCCGCCACGCCGGGCCGTCCGGCAAGGTAGGACTCTAAAGCCTCTCCCTGGGTCTCACTCCGACTCCCTCTTGACCTCTGCCCCCGGGCGGCGATTATCAGGGGGGTCATGCCCCCCCCCCCTCCCCTAATGTCTACCCCTGGAGGGCGAATGTCCAACCTGGGCTAATCCTCAGAAATGCCATGTTGTTCCAAAACTTCTCCAGAGAGTCGTTCCCTGCAGGCGGGAATATTGTCGCGGCGCACATGCTGGCGATAAAGAAAATTAACGCCGGGGCTTTCCGGCAACCGCTCTTTGTGACGGACTGGCTCTCGCCAGACCACTAAATATAAGTACGTGGTATTTATGTTTCTCGCACGAAATGGGATGCAAGTGTCGGTAAAAAAAAAAAAAAAAACGAATATCCGGTGGGACTGAAAAAACGGCGGCAGGGTTTCAGGACTGATTTCCAGATTTCTGGTTAGATGAAGAAGAAGAAGAATGCTGGCCGTTGCCAGCTTGTTCAGTCGAGCCGGACGTTAGAAGAATGCGGTGTGCGTTTCCGTTTTGGTTCCAAAAAAAAATGTGAATAACGAAAAGTTATCGCGTAATTCAAATAGACGGGCTTAATTAATGCCTTAATTGGCATTAATTAATGAGCCGTTGTTCCCCCAAAACGAAAGTTCCTTGATCACGTGAACGCCACACGGTCTGGCCCCCCTTGTTTTCCTCCGGGATCTCATCAGCTTTATCTCTAGTCCGAGGTGAGCGGGGGGGGGGGGGGGGGACGCATTGTGGCTTTGAAGCCCAAACCGCTAATCTACGTCCACCTTCCCCGGCCCACGTCCAAACCCGCACACAACCGGGAGACTGATTATTCGCAACGACATGGGTGTCAGGGCGGTAGTGGCCTAGCGGGTGACACACTCGCCTGTGATCCAGAAGACCCAGGTTCAAATCCCACTTACTACCATCGTGTCCCTGAGCAAGACATTTAACCCTGAGTGTCTCCAGGGGGGGACTGTCCCTGTAACTACTGATTGTAAGTCGCTCTGGATAAGGGCGTCTGGTAAATGTAACATCTTCGAGCAGTCTTGTCCGAGTCTCGCATGGAGAGGTCTTGTAATTAAGACATTGAGACTGGTGGCGAGGGGGGGCGCTTTGGAACCAGGAGGCCTGGGGGTCTCTCAACACCCGGCGCGGTGCTGTTGTCCCGGGTGCCGGCTGCTTTGTGGCGCCGTTGATGGAGGTGATAGCTCTGCGCCGCGGAGGAATTTCACGCGACGGTGGGGGGGTGGTTCCTGTCTACACGTTTGCGGGCGGGTAGTCCCGAGGCCGCGGCAGCTCGGTTCTTTGTTAAATTGCCGGGGGACGGCCTTAGAAGAAGGTGTGAAAATAGCAGGACCGTTAGAAAGAGACCCGAGGTGAGGACGTTGGCTGTCCAGCTGTCCATTCAGCCTTCCGAGGTCAGAAATGTCCGTCATTACGAGAAGTCAGTGAGGCGCAGATGAGCGAGGAAGCTGGGAGGAAGAACTCATTCGTTCGTAATTTGTTGGAACGTTGGACCTGTGTCCCCTCTGCAGCGGAACACATTTCAAGCGGTGCTGGCCTATGACGAGACCGACACCTACGCCCTCTTCCTCTACCCCGAGGACGGCCTGAACTTTTTCGGCACGCGCCCCAAGGAGTCCTACAACGTGGAAATCGAGCTGCCGGCCCGCGTGGGCTTCAGCCGAGGGGAGGTCTCCTTCTTCATCTTCTCCCGGCAGGAGGGCCCTCACTACAGCGTCACCAGCAACGAGCAGTCCGTCAAAAACCTGTACCAGTAAGTGGCCGGCAACCATCCGCGATCCTTTCCGCAAACTCCACACGGGGTTAGGAACAAAGCGCTCATAACAGAGCTGGTCTTGTATCGTTGTATACTCACAATACCGTGGTCTGTAGCAGTCGCCAAAGCATTTCACCGCATATCATACCGTGTGTGACTGTGTATGTGACAAATAAAATTTGAATTTGAATTGTTAATAGGGCCAAAAAACTGGTTGGTAGTAGCCTAGTGGGTAACACACTCGCCTATGAACCAGAAGACCCGGGTTCAAATCCCACTTACTACCATTGTGTCCCTGAGCAAGACACTGTCCCTGTAAATACTGATTGTAAGTCGCTCTGGATAAGGGCGTCTGATAAATGCCATAAATGTAAAAATGTAAATGGACTCTCCCTGTAACTACTGATTGTAATGCGGTCTGATAAATGCTGTATATGTAAATGAGCGGGTTTACATTTACATTTACAGCATTTAAATGTAAGCGACTTAAATGTCCAGAGCGACTTGCAATCAGTAGTTACAGGGACAGTCCCCCCCCTGGTTAAGTGTCTTGGTCAGGGACACAATGGTAGTAAGCGGGATTTGAACCTGGGTCTTCTGGTTCATAGGCGAGTGTGTTACCCACTAGGCTTCTACCACCCTTTTAAACGTTTTAAAGTTTAAAACGTAATCGCCAGAATCTACCCTCCGTTTCACCTCAGCATCCATTTTCACGATAATTAAAAACGCACAGCCTGACGACAGTGGCCGAGAACTGCGAATCAAACGAGCAATTCATTAAAAGTCACCAATCATTGAATCAAGCAGCAAATCATACGGAAAGGATGGGTGGTGCACGCGGAGGTTCGTGTTTTCTGACCTCTCCGTGACCCGACCCGCCCCAAACTTAAACGGTAGAAGTTGAGGCCAAGATTTACGGCTTTAACTCGTAATCCCACGTTGCACTGCAGATGTTAACCAGGGCGTGTAACCGTTTCTTCACTCCTCCTTAAGGAAAGGCAACGCGGGCGTTCCAGGAGTCTGGCTCTTCCACATTGGCAACAGCTTCTCTTTCGATAACGTGATCCCGGCAGCCGCAGGAAGCCTTCTGCCCACGGTCCACCTGTTCGGCCACGAAGCACCGAACACCACGACCCCCGACTACCCCGACTACCCGGACCCAGACTACCCTGAATTTCCCACCGCCGCTTCGCCGGAGACTCATGGCCAACATCCTGGCCTGCCACAGGTCCAGTCCTACGAAGACGTCCCTCGCACTCCCGGACCCCCTCACCATCCTCCGGAGGGCGTGGCGGGTCCAGGCGAGCACTCGCTTTCCGAGACCAGGAGGCTCCGGCCGGACGGCGATGTGCGCGGGCAGAGCCCCGAACCAGAGCCTGCGATCCTGGAAGCGTACCCCCACAGGGTGGAGAGCAGCCCACCGCACGCTCCAGATGGCCATGTGGTCAGTGTGGAGGAGGAGGTGGACTTCGACTCGGGAGGTAAGGAGGACATCAGCTGGCCCAAGTTCCTCGGCTCTCCGGTTCTCCCTCGGGCTCGGTTAGTTGGAGGAACGTCGGGGGAGAAGCCTTCAGCTGTTCATCTGCAGGGTCACAGCAGTGAATAATTGGAACAAGGCTTCCCCCTTCCTGCATCTGCGAGTGGCCGGCTGTGCTGGCCCAGGAGCTTTTCCAGATCAGATTAGGACACACAAACGTCCAGATGTTCGACGTTGGACATACTCTGTGTCTCTGCTCGACTCTGTTTACTCTACTTTACTCTATTTGCCCAAGTTTACAAAAAAGGGAACACCCCTGTACCCCTACTTCTCAGAGATGCACTAAATGAAAGTATACTTGCATTATACTGACGAGTATGCAGAAAAGTCAAGGCAATCGTGGTTCAATTGTTCTATATTGTCTTAATATAATTAACAAGCAAGGAAAGTGTAATTAAATATTCTTTGCTTATACATAAGGTATAATGATATTGAAAGTGAAGTGATTGTGAAACACTGCAGCACAGCACACGGCGACACAACGAAACGTGTCCTCTGCATTTAACCCATCACCCTTGGTGAGCAGTGGGCAGCCATGACAGGAGCAGTGTGTGGGGACGGCGCTTTTGCTCAGTGGCACCACGGGATTCGAACCGGCAACCTTCTGGCAGGGCCGCTTCCTGAACCGCTAGGTCCCGCCCACCACTGCCCCAACTGAGCTTTGAGGAAGTGTTTTGCTCCTATTCTTAAAGAAAATTTCGAGATGACTAAATTTCTGAATAGTACACATGTAAGTTTACATTAAATTAAGGGACAGCTCATAGATTCTGCATAGAATAAATTTATATATTTATTTATATGTGCCTTTGAAATATTTTTCTCCACTCTGTAGTCATCCAGTACAGCACAGACAACAGGGAGACGTGCCAACGCTTCCGGCAGCAGTGCTCACACAACGCCGACTGCGCCGACTACTCCACCGGATTCTGCTGCCACTGCCGCGCCGGCTTCTTTGGCAACGGACGCCACTGCCTGCCAAACGGTGGGTGGAGAGCAGCCACATGTTAACGACCTCGCTGCGAATCCAGTTGCTCTTGTCTGTTTGCTCTGAGGAAAAAGATTTGTATTTTCTTCATGTACTTTAGCCGCATCTCAAGCTTATGAGAAAAAATAAACGTACCACTTAATCCGGACCTTGGCCGGGCCCTCCGGAGCCCGTCTTGGGTCATTGAACCCACGCGCCCCACAATAACGATGCTAACTTGATTTGTTCGAAATGAAAGCGAAGTGATTGTCGTTGTGAAACACCGCAGCACAGCACGCGGTGACACAACGAAATGTGTCCTCTGCTTTTAACCCTTAGCGAGCAGTGGGCAGCCATGACAGGCGCCCGGGGAGCAGTGTGTGGGGACGGTGCCTTGATCAGTGGCACTTTGGGTCCATTTCCTGACCTGCTAGGCCAACCACTGCCCCACTTTGCAACATTTTGTGTCTGTTTCGATATATTTAATTTAGCAGAATGGCATAAAACCACTAGTTAGAGGGATAGTTATACTAGTTATAAGCTGTAATTCAAGCTGAATTCCTTTACTTTTGAAAAAGTAGCTATTTTTGTTGCCATTTCAGTGTTAGCAGACCGATTTTGGTGGTTGGTAACAATACCTGTTTTAATACTGGTCTGGCTTCTTTGGACTGGGGCTGCGGAACATTCTGGCCGTGCTTCGCGCATCACTGTCAAAAATCCACAGTCAGGGCCTCAGTTCTCAGACAACATCGTCTGCTCATTTCCTGTCAGATCGGAGGATCTGACAGAGGTCTGCCTTTCTTTATATCCACGGCGGCGAGATTTGGTTTTGTGGTTTATTAGGATTAGTTCTGTAAACACAGTGAGTTCCCAGCTGTGGTACAGCATACGGCGTAAGAAGTGTTTGATGTAGGCGCAAGGAAAGCCCGCCTATCAAGCTGGGTCGTAACAGTTTCCTGAGAGGCTCGAGCCAGGGGTCTTTAAAAGAGCGACTTAACTCAACCTCTTCATTGAAATGGCCACTTCTCAGAGGTTAATCCTGAGTGGCAGAGAGGAATCTGGCTGGGTGCACAGTGGGGCCTTTGTTAAACGGTGCATAGACCAGGTAGAGTGTGTCCGACTTCTGTAATATCTGCATTTTTTTTTTTACCATCCAGGTGCCCCTCAACGCGTCAATGGGAAAGTGAGTGGGACCATGATGGTGGGCGGGACCCCCGTGGAGCTCAACGCCGTGGATCTGCACGCCTACATCGTGGTCGGAGATGGTAGGGCCTACACGGCGATCAGCGAGGTCCCGGAGCCGGTGGGCTGGGCCCTCATGCCCGTGGCGCCCATCGGTGGCCTGTTCGGCTGGCTCTTTGCCCTCCAGCTCCCCAACAGCCACAACGGCTTCGCCGTCGCCGGTAAGACTTACAGGACGCCGCCTGCCGCTTTTATTATGGCGTCTGTTTGCCTAACATCAGCCCACCCTCCGGGCGACTTACGGTACAGACATATTTTTGGCCGGTGTGAGCGCATAGATGCAGCTGTGTTCATCACTCGGTGCACGGAACAACCGGCACTCCACCTCCAAGCTTAATTCAAGTCAGGCGCTCTGAAATTACTCTGCCCGTAGCCCTCAACCGTGTTCGATCTGTGGCGAGTTTTAAAATTTGCAGGAAAAGAGCTCCAGCGCTTCAGCGCCAGCCTCCTTTCACGACTCGCAGTTGTGCCGATGAGTTGCCGAAGCGTGAACGCGGCAATTTTTTATTTTTTATTTTTTCCCCTCTCAGGTGCGGACTTCACCCGACACGCTGACATCATCTTCCACCCCGGCAACCAGCGCCTGAGCATCGTCCAGACGGCCAAGGGCATGAGTCCTGAGAACTACCTCAGCGTGGACACTCACATCCAGGGCAGCGTTCCCTTCGTGCCCCCGGACGCCACGGTGGAGATGGAGCCTTTCAAAGAGGTCTACCAGTACTACCCTTCAGGTACCGTATACATATATACGCCGTCCTTTTTCACGCGGTGTTCTTCTGTGAGTTTAACGCCGGAGTTTAACCCCGGTTGGCTGTGCAATAATCTAATGATCCCCTGATTTCTGATCTTTCATTTCTGCAAGATAGAGATCTTTCGGGGGGGGGTCAGTTAGCGGCTACGCTATAAAAAGCCCAGCGTTGCTCTTTCTGCTTCCTTTTAAAGGAAGCAGACTTTGATTCTTCTGGAGTCCTGTGTCCAGACTTAAAAAATAACAACATAAGACCAAAGAGATCACATCCTGTCTGTGTTAACCCCCAAAGGTCTGGATTTGCTCGATTTGGGGTATTTTGGCCATCTAAACAGTGTAAATTCCGAGTGAAATACAATACCAGTCAGAAGCTGGCCGCGGTTACTCTGTAAAGGTGACGAGGCTGGTTGTGAAAGAGGCTGGTTTCTAATAGAGTTAACAGAAGAGAAGAAAGTACGTTTGACTGAGCACATGATCGTCAACATGAGTGAAGGGAAAGCAGGCAACAAGTGGTCAGCATAGGAACCCCATCCCCACTGTCCACCTGAGAGAAGCCGGGGGTGTGAAAGCTTCGAAGAGCTTCAGATGTTTCAGAAGCTATTATGCTTTGTTTACAACACAGTGTTTTACTTTATTTAAGTCGGCAAAGTAAAAATGAGCCGTGAGCAGGCGTGGCAAATGACGCAGAACGGCACGATCCTCTTTTGTCCGCAGTGGTCACCTCCACCTCGGTGCACGAGTTCAGGGTGGTCTCTGCCGAGAGCGGAGCGCAGTCCATCTCCTACCAGCTCCGGCAGAACATCACGTACCGCGACTGCAGACACGCGCCCAGGGCGGCGCCGGAGACGCAGCAGCTGACCGTGGAGCGGGTGCTGGCCATGTACGTGAGAGAGGAGCGCATTCTCAGATACGCCATCACCAACAGGATCGGGCCCGTTGGAGGTAGGCTACCGCGAACCCCGCCGATGTTGGGCGCGCCCTCGACTCTCATTTACATTTACAGCATTTACCAGACGCCCTTATCCAGAGCGACTTACAGTCAGTTGTTGCAGGGACAGTCCCCCCTGGGGACACTAAGGGTTAAGTGTCCTGCTCAGGGACATGATGGTAGTAAGTGGGATTTGAACCTGGGTCTTCTGGTTCATAGCGAGTGTGTTACCCACTAGGCTACTACCACCTTCTCGTTTTCCTATTTGGCTCTGTGGGGTTTTTTGTACGCATGGAGCCCTGGCCCCTTCCCCGCAGCTGTATCCCCAGCAGTCACGGCTTCCTGCCTCCTGTCCTTCGGCCCAGTCCTCATTTTTGGGATGTTTTCGTTATTAACGCGCTGAGAGACGGAGCGCCAAGGAATTTGTCTCAATCTCATGCATGTCAAGAGCGCTGACGTGCCTCCCGCCGGGCCCTCCCGCAGTCGGCAGCTAAAAAGGGCGGGGGGGATCATGGCCCCAGACCACCTGTTACTCCCTATATGCTTCTGCGGAGCAGTAAAGCAGATGTAGGATCTGCCCTCGGCCTCACCGAGGATGACAGATGACAATGCGCCGCTGTATTTCTGCTGCATTCTGAGCTAACGGCAGACATCTCAGGCTCTTTATTGGGGGCCTTTGTAGCAAATCGCTGGCTCCCGCTGCCATAAATCATGGAGCACGGGAGACAATCTAAGAGAGTGTTTCTGCGGCTACGACCGCACCACAGTGGTTCTCCATGATGTTTGGTTCTGGCGAAACAGGATGAAAAGCCTGACGTTTACAGGGTTCTTGTTTAAATTAAACTTATCAACCCTGAAATATACACTTTTTGGCCTGACCAGAAGCACACAGGAAGAGTCTATGAGCAACGTATTTACCCATGAGGACCATACCTCCAATCCAACAAGATGTTCCTCTGTTGTTTCCCTAGGCAAGAGTTAGTGACATAATGAACAACTTTGTACGTGGATATTTATCTACCATGCCGGAATGTTGCAAGAGAAGGAACCGTGACTGTACGGCAGATGCTGGTCGGGCATTTTCTCTACCCACAGCCCACACGATTGAAACAGCGAATACCGGTTTGAAGGTTTGTGAGTTCCAGCCAGGAATAATTGATGTGGAAGGGTGGTGTGAAGATTCCTCACAGATCAGAGCCACCGCGGCGGTTCCCTGGACCGAGCGCTCCTCACAGCCCATCGTCAGAGCGAGAGATGGCGTCCGAGCGGCAGGGCGGCTACGTTGTTGCTCAATTTGAAACAAAATACGTCCATGACAGAATTACGGGGGGATGGGGGGGAGAATAGCTGCGGCCTGAGGTCATGAGAGAGCTGGGATACCAGGGAGCTGCGTTTTTGCTCGCTTTGCGCAGGAGATGCTCTGATCCAGGTTTAGACCTCAGCTTGCTTCATGGTCCAGTACTGGGAGATACTAGAGAACCTAGATGAATGAATTGTCTCATCAACTCACAGACAGATGATTTACAATGAAAGATAATGAACGTTGGGACAGCATGTCCATGTGACGTCACTTGTTAATTTGTTGTAGCAACAGCAAATATTGCATTATGTGGCATAGGGTAGTAGCCTGGTGGGTAATACACTCAACAAATGAACAAGAAGACCACAAAGTCATATGTTCAAACACCAGGTACTACCATGCTGTCCCTGAGCAAGACACTGAACCCTGAGTGTCTCCAGGGGGGGACTGTCCCTGTAACTACTGATTGTAAGTCGCTCTGGATAAGGGGGGTCTGATAAACACTAGAAATGAAATAAATGAAATGGAAACACAGCTATATGACACTCCAGAGTAACCAGTTAAAAGGCATGACTCCTGGAACATCTCAAACACAAGTGTCTTCTTCAGAGATACAATGGATCCAAGTCACATCTGTTACCCTCCATGCTACCCACAGACTGTCCCTGATTTAAAGCTTCTGAAAGTATTTTTTGACCAACGGCCACCACAATTTTGGAATTCAAAGTGATTGACATCCCTTGTCTAGTCTAGAGCTACATTTTCTGGACCACACTCAATATGTTTACACATAGGACACTGGATAGTATACTATAATATATTATTTTTAAATCAAAAATATTTAAAAAATGTTTTTGAATGGTGTCATACTAATTTTACAGTGATTTTTTTTTAACACAATAAGCCACTCAAGACACATGGTCTCTGGTGGCTTATTGCTTTATCAAGCCCCCTTGGAGTGTTTCACAATTTTCTGTCTTGCAACATTCTTACAGCTGGAGTCGGATTAGGAAATGTTGTAGTGTGTGTGATACACACACACACACACACACACACAGTACAGGCCAAAAGTTTGTCATTCAATGTGTTTTTTTTTCTTCATCACCATTTACATAGATTCTCACTGAAGGCATCAAAACTACGAATGAACACATGTGGAGTTGGCCTGTACTGTGTGTGTATGTGTGTGTGTGTATACATATGTATTTATATATTCTTAACATTAGCTAACCATAAGGTGAAGTATGAGTTCAGGATGAATTCTGTTACACTGAAGGGAACTTTGCGTGAAATTAATTGCTAACATTGGACTCCTTATGTGTTTCATCCCTGGGGATAAAATGAGGTTAATATTTGGCAGGAACTGTTTTGGCAACAATTACTAGTGGACAAGTCAGTGGTATAATCTTAAATTGGTCAAAGGCAGCTTTCAGAAATGACCAGAAAAGTCCAAAACTGACCATACTGCCTTATGAGTCAATCTGAGACCCGTGAGTCAGTCCTAGTCTGCCAGGCCAGTTATCGTCTGGATGCACTTCCTGCCAGAGAAGACGCCGCAAACTATAACACCCAGATGTTGGAGAGTCTGGAGCACGAGTGGTGCCACTGAGCGCCCTCTTCCTTGTTAAGAGGCCCATTTCCTCATCCATCTTCGTCCTTCACACCTTTAATGTTCCAGCATTTCTTGGAAGACTCTTCGCTCTTTAAAGAAAAAACGGCCGCTCACTTGCTGTGCAAACCGAGGGCTGAACCATTTCCCCCCCAGAACATTAACCCCCCCCTCCATCCTTACCAGGTGTCCACCCCACGGGCTGTCCCTCTGTCCCTTTAATTATAGTTAAAAAGAACCAGTCCCACCCCCTTCTGCATGGTAACGCTCGTCCCGTAGGTTTTCCACCTCTCCCCCACCCCTACCGAGTGTCTTTAACAGGGACCGTCTTTCTCTCCCTCGCTCACTTCAAACAAAAGGCTTCCTGTCTGCCTTTGATAATTGGCCAAATTGGTTGGTGGCCTGGGGTGAGGAAATCAAGCTGTTTTTAAATGCGTGGCGTGGAGGCGTTTGGCGGAGAGGGGACAGCGAGACAGGGGAACAAAAGCAGCCACTTCCCGGGGAGGCTGCATCTCTGGAGTTCGTCCCAAGCGTCTCTGGTACACAAGGTTTACCCTACGGCAAACAGAAAGACAAAACTCTTTTGCAAAGTGTGTGTGTGTGTGTGGTGTCTCGTTTTATAGCACCTTAAACATGACTTACATGTCAGGTCAAGTCATTTGACCCCCAAGGTCACACGGTGATGGACACTTTGAGCCCAACTGTCACATCCTGTAGTACTGTAGTACGCTGTTTCTACATTTTGCCAGGGTTGTAACTCATCACTGTCAGCAAGAGTCCGATGTGACTGGTTTTCGTTACGCTTATAAACCCATTCTCCACGCATCAGGGAAGAACCCGGGACCTGGTGTTTTTACATATAAACGTCAAATAGGTTTAAATAAACATTTTGGAACTCTCGGCCCAAAAATCTTTAGAAAGGACGGCCGTAAAGGTCTAGTTAATCTCATCTGCCGAGAATTACGCTGAAAGAAGACAGATGGAAACGCCCATCCCTCCCCCTAAACCCGCTGGTTCGAGTCGGGCTCACAGGGAAGCCGGAGCCGATCCCAGCCGCCTCACCAGCCCGAACACCGAGCGCTAATGAACCTACCCTGCAGGAGACCATACTGCCCATGTGGACACAGCAAGAACCTGCAAACTCCACGACCGCCATGCCACCGTAGTGACAAATATACATATTCATGCCCTGAATTCTGCTTGGCTGACAGCTGTATTGTAATCTCAGATGGATGCATCATATGAACAGTGCGTATGGTTGCTACTCCTACTTGTTGCAATTATTTTGCAGCCAAATTATTGGAAACACCTACTAGCCAGCCAATCAGAATGTGTGTGTGTGTGTTTTCTTTATTTTCATGACCATTTTACATTTACATTACATTCTCACTGAAGGCATCAAAACTATGAATGAACACATGTGGAGTTCTGTACTTAACATAAAAAAGGTGAAATAACTGAAAACATGTTTTATATTCTAGTTTCTAGCTTTGCACACTCTTGGCATTCTCTCGATGAGCTTCAAGAGGTCGTCACCTGAAATGGTTCTCCAACAGTCTTGAAGGAGAGGTGTTTAGCACTTGTTGACCCCTTTGCCTTCACTCTGCGGTCCAGCTCACCCCAAACCATCTCGATTAGGTTCAGGTCCGGTGACTGTGGAGGCCAGGTCTCCACTTTTTGTTAAGTACAGAACTCCACATGTGTTGATTCATAGTTTTGATGCCTTCAGTGAGAATCTACCAACGCAAATGGTCATGAAAATAAAGAAAACACATTGAATGAGAAGGTGTCTTAACTTTTGGCCTGTACTGTATATATATTATTAATATATCCGAATTATATTTGCCCATGTAATTGTATGAATAACCATAAATGATGTTTGAAACATTTAACAATATTTGTTAAGTCTGTGGCCTCTGCCAGCAGGATTAGATCGTTTTCAATTCTTTGAGACCTCGCTACGGCACCCGAAACGCTGTATTATTTCCTGTGCCAACAGCGGAGCTCCCAGGCCCCGAGCTGGTGAACCCCTGCTACTCTGGCAGCCATGAGTGTGACACCACGGCACAGTGTCTTCCAGGAGAGGGCCAGGCCTACCAGTGCCAGTGCGCCACCGGCTATGGCGGAGACGGGCGTAACTGCTATGGTAAGAGAAGATGTCAGTTTCATATCCGCGTATCCCAACGCTGACTTGTGAGCTCCGCCGAGCGCTCGGACGTTTGTTTAAACTCCGGGGTGGTTTCGGATGCACACCCCCGCCTGCCCCCTAGACCACAACCGCCACAAGTGTGCGCGCTTGCTCGGCCTTTATTTATGGAACACAGATCACTCACTCTGTGCTAAGTGCACTTCGGAGTCAGACGGGGAGATCTTCCATGTACGAACTCTAAACAGAGAGAGTGGCGACTGGGACAGACATAACCACAGGCGTGCTCTGTGGGAACGGGATATGGACGGATGAGGTGGGGGGGGCGGAGTCAGTCCCCGACATGCATCTGTTAGCCTGGAGGCCGGCCCACCTGGACCACCTCGTTTTAACAGGCATGAGAGCCTAGATTTAACACCTTTGCTTCAAGGTGCCCCCTGTCCCCCCGCAGCTGTTTCACACACAGCTCTCGCCGTCACTCTCTCACTGCCACTCTAATGGAACTGATATCCGGCCGATATGTGGGGTGGGGGGGGGCTGAGGAATGTGGCTTTTCATTAACAGCTACAGCAGGTAGGGGGGAGAGGACCACCCTCCCCTTCATTATCCCTGATTAAACCTCTCAGACCTCCCTGGCCTCAGGCCCGTTCCCACGGACTCAGAGTTGGGCGTCGCCCCCACCCAACAGCCAGCCTCTGTCGTCGAGTCGTGATTGCGCAGCGCGGCTAATGTCTCCATCAGCACCATCCAGAACCTCCCGTGGCACAGCGGGCCACCCTGGATTAATGATTACACGCTTTGCTGGCTTTGCTGCTTTAAGACGTTCCCTCTCCCCTTACAGACGTGGACGAGTGTGCCGAGGGCCTCAGCTCCTGTGGCTCTCATTCGGAGTGTGAGAACCTGCAGGGCAGCTATCGCTGCCGGTGCGAGGCGGGCTACGAGCTCGGCTCCGATGGACACTCTTGCGTGGGTGAGTCGACTTGACATACGACATATTTTCAAATGGTTCTGCAACACAGAATTAGGGAACCATTGCAATTTAGCCAATAGTAGAACACCCATGATGCCAGTGGGTATGCAACCAGTCAAAAGTTCAACACGCTGGTGGATCGAGGATTTATAAGCTATAAAGGGGCCACAATATTCATAGTGGGGCCAAGTATTTGTCCAACATCTTTGCACTCAATCCCTGGTTTTGGGAAGGTTTATGCATTTCACCCATCAATCCATTTAGAAACACATTTTCAATTTATTAAAAAAAGGCGTACACCTCCATAGCTAATTTCTCTCGGACAATGGACATATGAGTGACAGGACAGGGACACTACAGAGTGCCTTATTATTGTAGAAGAAGAGTTACGACTCAATGACATGTGAGATTATGTAGTTGCTCAAAGGAATCATAATTTATGAATGTCAAATGGGCTCCCCCCATGTTGGCGTGGGTTTTCTCCGCTGGTCTCTAAGTCAGATGCACCAAATTTCAGACAGCATCGCATTTAACAACGCAGTTTTACAGGTTCACTTTTTCCTTCTTTTTAAATCGCTGTCTATATAGGCAAATTTGACATGTAAACGATTAACCCTCAATCTGGTTAAAATTCTACGAGAAAGCTAACTTACTGAAAATGTGTTGGTGCTTAAAGTGCTTCACTGAGCTGAAACGGAAGATTCTAATGAAATATAGAGAAAATCGAAATTAAAAGTGCAAGTGCTTGAACATGATTATCATCTCGGCCTGAAGATCTGTTTGCTGCTGTCTGTTGGCACCGGGCCAGTACATTTATGTTAAGGATCATCTCATGAAGCTGCTTTTGACTGTCAGTGAATCCCACAATATTTCCAAAGAGCTGCGGTGGCCCGCTCTTGGCCCCGGGTTTTGTAAAAGTGAGTCAGAACTCCTCGTAGGTGACCAGGCCGGAGGGAAACTACGGGGGCGACGGGCTTGAAACAATGGCTCAATTTTCAGGCAAGGCCTTGTGTGCGTAGGAGACGCACAGCTGAAGATCACACAGAGGTCAAATAACGGGTAACTCTTCCCATGTCCTGTTGACATCCCGAAGGCTCAAAGAAACGGCCTCCCGATTGACCACCCCTCCCCCACTACACACACACACACACACACAAGTCTCATCCCTGCAGGCCATTAGTGGACGCGCATCTCTGCGTCTGCTGTGGGTTCAAGAGTAGCAGAATGAGCTCACGCGTGCCCGATGTGTCTCTTTACTCTCGAACCAGATGTGGACGAGTGCCTCTCCCATCCTTGCCACGGCCATGCAACCTGCGCCAACACAAGGGGATCATTTGAGTGCCACTGCCAGCCAGGTTACTATGGCAACGGCTTCCAGTGCCACCCTCGCAATGGTAAGCTGTTTGTACCTGTTTGAAAAACTCAGGGACAGATTACATTTTTTTTTAACCAAATGTTGTTTAAGTGTAATATAATAGCATACACTGTAAATGCAATTTAATGGATTCAAATGCTTATGTAGAGTCACCCAGTGGCATGGCGGTTAAGATAAGATATAAGATAAGATAAACCTTTATTAGTACCACAAGTGAGAAATTGGCATTGTCACAGCAGAGAGTGGAGAGAACAAAGGTAAGATCATCAAAAATTAAAAAACAATAGAACATAATAAAAAACTTTACAACAATAAATTATAAAATGTACAGTATACAATCTAGAAACACAAAATATGGATGTATGGATTGGAAAATATATATGTATATGTAAACTTAAATAGGTATATGTATTTATCTACACATGTACAATGGGTATATGTATGATTATATGTACAGAGTGGAGCTACCGTGGTCTCAAGAGAGGCTTAGAAATCATACATAATAAAAAGTACTTTTTATCGAGATACATACAAATAATCTGAATAAAAAATAAACTATTTCAGAAAGTTGGTAGTGATATTAGCAAAACGTGCGTTACTGAAGCTGCTTCTGATTGGCTCGCATGCCTTACCCCAGTCATCAGCACCTTAGGCCCCAACAATTCAATCCATCTGCATTTTCATTTTTGTGAAAAACAAAATGCATGGCAAACTGCATGAGTTCTGAATCCACGTTGTGGCTTTGGTGTTGTGCGTACTTTCCTGTGTTGGCACGGGTTTCCTCTGGGTTCTCCAGTTTCCTCCCGCCGTCCAAAGACATTAAACCTTCTGTGCTTGGATTGACTCTGTATTTCTTGCGCTCAGGAAACCATGAGCGACCCAAGACCCAATGCGAGCATCACAGGGACAACCTCCAGGGCTCTCATGGTGGCCACACCCCTGTCGGAGCCTTCATTCCCCAGTGTGATGAAGAGGGTCAGTACAGGCCTCTACAATGTCATGGCTCCAGCGGACACTGCTGGTGCGTTGACAGCCGGGGCCAGGAGAGGCCGGGGACCAGAACGCCACCTGGAACGCCACCTAAAAATTGCGACGAGCCAGGTAAATCTTATTTTATGTTGTCTCATTTTGTTCGGGGTTAAAACCATGCGATATATGAAATGTTGAGACTCAGAGAACGGCCCCTGTACACCTGTAAGTGGCGTTGTAACTCGCCGCTCTCCTTGTTTGCCGTCTGGTTCTTCTCCGCGGGGAGTTAAACACGTCATTGTTCTCCAGCCTTGTCTTTTCATTAGAAATGTGCACTGTTGATAGCATTTCTTGTAGTTGGATTTATGAGATTCTGCAGCTGCTGCCGCACAACCATGACCATGTGTTATCCGCCATTCAAGAGTCAAGATTGGTTTATTGTCAGTACAACAGTATACACAGTATACTGTGTATTGAAATAATGTTTCACACAGACCCCCCCCATAGTGCAATCATAAATATATATACACACACACACACACACACACACACACACATACAGTACAGGCCAAAAGTTTGGACACACCTTCTCATTCAATTTGTTTTCTTTATCTTCATGGCCATTTACGTTGCTAGATTCTCACTGAAGGCATCAAAACTATGAATGAACACATGTGGAGTTATGTACTTAGCAAAAAAAAGGTGAAATAAGTGAAAACATGTTTTATATTCTAGTTTCTTTGCTCTGATTACTGCTTTGCACACTCTTGGCATTCTCTCGATGAGCTTCAAGAGGTCGTCACCTGAAATGCTTTTCCAACAGTCTTGAAGGAGTTCCCAGAGGTGTTTAGCACTTGTTGGCCCCTTTGCCTTTACTCTGCGGTCCAGCTCCACCTAAACCATCTCAGTTGGGTTCAGGTCCAGTGACTGTGGAGGTCAGGTCTCCACTTTTTGTTAAGTACATAACTCCACATGTGTTCATTCATAGTTTTGATGCCTTCAGTGAGAATCTAGCAACCTAAATGGTCATGAAAATGAAGAAAACACATTGAATGAGAAGGTGTGTCCAAACTTTTGGCCTGTACTGTATATATATATGTATATACACTCTAAACTAAACTATACTAAATAAAACTTAATAACTGTACAGATCTCTATAAGAGAAAGGTAAAACCTTTCTGTACAATGAACAGGACATAACTGAACAACATCATGTAGGATGCTTGTAAGTGGATATGTTGGATTGTTTTACGTATGGTGCGTTTGGGGTTATAGGTCAGGTTGGAGATACAGGTTGGCTACACAGAGATCCACACGGATTTGCAGAAAAGAGAAATTCTCTCTGGAACCCATTTTAGAAAATACACGTTCTGGGTCGCCTGTTTCCGTGTGGATGCAAGGCCAGATCAGAGAGAAAGTTTCCTGCTATGTGGACAAGGCCTAAGTCTGGCAAAGGGCAGACATGTATCTTTATCATCATAGACTGACATAACCCATTGTCTGGAAATGTTTACCTGTCTGCGAGAGGCCCTGATTGGCCCATTAAACAAACTTTTCAGTTTGTAGAACTTCCAGATGCCACCAGGGCATCTACCTGACCAAATGCTTTCAAGAAAAGCCAAAGTGAAAGAAACGAAGAGAAAAACACATTTTGACCTCAAGAGTGAACTGTGAGTGGGAACGCTCCTCGAGCCCAACATCACGCATAAAGCCGTCAAACAGACACGAGGCTGGCCTCAAAGTCAAGGAGACGCCGGCACCGCAGCCCGTCCTCCCCCAGAAACAGCCTGGTCTGTCTGACTGATGAGAACCTGATGTCTTTTCTTCTTACTCCCCACCCAGACCGCCATAAGACCCTCTGCCTCTCTGTGTTCACTGATTGTTTCCCACCTTTTTTCCCACCTTCTCTTTCGTCCACAGATCACCCGGTGAGGCCCAAGACCCAGTGTGAGCACCATAGAGACAGCCTCCAGGGCTCTCATGGCGGTCCCCACCCTGTCGGAGCCTTCGTCCCCCAGTGTGATGAGGAGGGTCAATACAGACCCCTGCAGTGCCATGGCTCCACGGGACACTGCTGGTGTGTGGACAGCCGGGGCCAGGAGAGGGCGGGCACAAGGACGCCACCTGGAACTCCGCCCAGGAACTGCAATGAGCCAGGTGAGTGTACCTTTCCATTTCAGACACGGGCCTTGTGATGTTATGATATTTATTCCACAAGGTCTGTCATTTCAAATGATTTTTGGATCATTTTGGTATACTAAAATGGGCATAAAACATAATAAAACTACATGGGTGAAATGTGTTTTTACACGTCAGGGCAGTACATGCTGCTTGTATTCCATTCGAACGCATTTTCATTTGCACTACAGTTGTTTTTAAAAATGCACACAAGTGCATTTTTACATTCTTCACCAAACAATTGCACAGATGCGCTCCGTCTTGGCCCCTCGGTGGTGGAATGAACTTCCCCTCGAGGTCAGAACAGCTCAGTCACTGAACACCTTCAAACCACAGCTCAAGACCTTCCTCTTTAAACAATATTTAGATTAAATTGTAATTTTCTTGTTGTCGCACTTTGTATACAGAATCTACAACAGAGTGAATAAAATTGATGTATTCATAGTTGGGGTCCTAGTGAACCGGAATTGATCTCTTCATCGATGGTAACTTGAAAGCACGTTGTAAGTCGCTCTGGATAAGGGCGTCTGCCAAATGCCGTAAATGTAAATGTAAGTAAGAAAAAACAATCACGTGTGAATGAGTGCCATTCATTTTTTGGGTATATAATAGATAGAAAAAAAACAGCCCTTTCCATGTGGTCACTATATCATGATAGGCGCTGTTCCATCTGGATGCAAAGTTACTAATGGTTCACTAATAGAGTGTTTAAAATGGCTGCTAGGATTTTATTTAACCCATGGGCAGATGCTGCGGCTCAGCCACCATGTTGCAATTTGCTCATTGGTTTCTTGTACGGCATCATTTTAACGCTTTAATTTGCACCAGACAAGCTGCACAGAGAGACAGCTCTGTAGTTTACAAGATTATACAGCAGGAAGGGGCAGAGCAGTAATGTGGTGAACCTCAACGCGTCCACGGTTTGGGGAGGGTGCAGGTTTCTCACCAGCGTTAGAGATGCCTTCTTTTCATCTGGCCGGAAAGTCCAGGGAGTGAGGGGGTTGGAAGGCGTGGCTCTGGCTGCAGCATTTCCGAAATGGAAATATCTGAGATGCTCTGAGAATGAAAAAGTGGTGAAGTTTCAAATCACCCCCCTCCTGTTGCATTTAGCTGTAGTCACACCCACCAGACGCCCTGAATCGGTGTGTGAGCGCTGGAGAGCCAGTCTGATAGAGCACTACGGAGGCCAGCCTGACCCACGCCAGTACCTGCCCCAGTGTGACACCACGGGCCATTTCAATCCAGTCCAGTGCTACGGGGACAGCAGCTACTGCTGGTGCGTGGACAAGGATGGACGGGAGATCCCCGGGACGCGGTCACACGATGCTGTCAAACCAGCCTGTGAGTGGTTATTAATGAACAGTTTCCACAAAATTACCATTTAGTTGTAATGTCGTGTCCATTGACAACTGGACATTTGACTTTTATGCAGGTCTCCCAACAGCAGCTCCACACACAGTGCGTCCACTTCCCCGGCCAGATGTGACTCCGCCCCCATCCGGAACCGTCCTGCTGTATGCCCAGGGTCAGCAAATTGGGGCACTGCCACTCAATGGCACTCGAATGGACAAGGAAAGATCGTCAGTGCTGCTGGCGCTGCATGTAAGAACAGAAACCAGGACCCTGTTTTATCACGTCCTTTTCGGGGGTTGAAATGAATCGGACACAGATTGCATTGGTGCAATGGAGAAAATAATTGATTATATCATAATGACGTGGGTGATTGGTGATTTTCAGGCGGCGGTGTAAAAAGTCTTGTTGAAAAGTAACGGCCTCTGAAAGCCACTCGCGTTTTTGTTCTGTGCTTGATTGGCATTTCACTGTTTAAACCTCGTCAGGATTTCGACAGAAACTGCCGCCAAGAAAAAACGTGGTATGCAGCGTTTATTTGACACCATCCGAACGCTGGTCCGCGCTCACCTGACCCGACAAACGCCTGGTTCACACGTTAACTCTCATCTCACTGACATATTTTTAAACGTAATGTGAAGTAATGTAGAAAAAATGATGGGACGCATCGTGATTGTCGAGGTTACCCTTGTGTAATGCAGATATTGTTTTTGTAATCTTGCAACAGGGCTCAGTAGTGGTCGGGATTGACTACGACTGCAGAGAAAACAGAGTTTACTGGACCGACCTGTCGGGAAGAACCATCAGCAGAGCCAGTCTGGAGAAAGGCGCAGAGGCCGAGGTTCTCATTAATACTGGTTAGGACCCCACTCATCGACACACAGCGGCCTCTCAGCACGCTTACATGATCTTCACATGTAGTGGGACAACTTGCAGAGCTGGCTGTACATTTCGCACTTGCCCTTAAAGCTCCATTCTTGTACATTCTTGTTGTCTAACAGACCTGAACAGTGTGGAAGGCATTGCCGTGGACGAGGCACGCAGGAGAATGTTCTGGGTGGACAGCACTCTGGATAAGATTGAAACGGCCAACCTGGATGGAAGCAACCGGCAGGTTTTATTTAACACAGATCTGGTGAACCCTCGACCCATTGTTGTAGATTCATCATCGGGGTAAGTCCAACATTTATAATTATCATTTTTTTATATGTGTAGTAGGATGTATTCCCAATGTGTTAAACGTGTTAAATTGAACAAAAATATGAAATACCACCATGTTTGTACTCTCCAAAAACTATTACTTCTCACATTTTACATTTATCAGACATCCTTATCCAGAGCGTCTTACGACTTAGGGACAACAATGGTAGCAAGTGGGGTTTGAGCGAGTGTGTCACCCAGTAGGCTACCACCACCCTCTTCCTGTGATCCCTAGCTGGCCCATGTACTAATTTCTAAAAAGCATGTGAATTTGTCTGTCTTAGAGCTCCTAAAATAAAGCTCACGGTCTCTTAATTACAACCAGAAGGCTAGGGGCTCCATAAATCACGTCGTCTGGGATGAATTTGACATAACCGTATGCTTTCCTCCTTTAATTTATCCCTTAATTATCCACGTTCATCACCCCAGATTTCTTCCTATGAACCAGCTTCCTGGTCCTGATTACACTGTCTGTAGATAGGGCTTCATCAATAAGGATCTGCTTTCTCAGAGAGATGATGAAGATGGGGACAAAATGCAAAAGGGGAGCGAGTAAATCCTCAGATTGGCACAGATGCTGGTGTTGCCTCACAAGCAGGCGGGGCCTGGCCCCGAGCTCCCCGGGGACGTGCAGGCAGCATGTGGGCCAGGAACCACACATGCAGGCAGCCCTGCACATCTGGAGGGACTGCAGGGCGGGGGCGGGACAGGAGATGTAATACAAACCTCACGGGGGAAGCCGAAGAGTTGTGTCTGTGTCTGAGAGTTGTTGTGATGTGCTTTAGATTAAACGGCCATCTGGACTCGAGCCTTGTTCACAAACGTCTCCTCGGCCGCAAGAGTCGCGGAACAAATGCTTAGTCATGCCTGCATTCGCGTAATTACTCAGTTCCTTTTTCTGTTCTTTCTTTAAACAGTTCAAACGCAGGGTTTGTACATGCACTAAAGTCTCAACAAGCATGTCGTCTGGGGTTTTGGAGATTTTGGAATTCAAACACAAACGGCAATTTGTTCACATTGTTCAGCTGCGGCATTCTCAAGACGTGGCTAAATGAACGGACAAAGCCTAACTAAGTTGCCAAGGCTTATCGATATGAGGAATCACCACTAGATGCCTGATTGAGAACGTGCTAAGCAGTTGTCGGGCAATCAAGATGACTTAGTTTACAAAACCCAATACATTTTATATTTCCCCCCATATGGTCTCCTATTGTCCCTGTGGCAACCTGATTTAAACAGTCTTTTCGTGTTTACCAAAATGGTTCAGTTCTGAAATGAGTTGGAATGGCCAGACTATTCAAAATCTGTGCATAACATAACTCTGTTGTGATATTGTGAATAATAGAGCCAATTTAGCTTTGGTGGGTCGGATCATGCTGGTTCTTTTACACGGTTACTGAGAAAATGTTGCAAATAAAATATGATTTTTGCTCTGCACACCGAAGAATGTTGTTCTGGACTGACTGGAACCGCGAGTCCCCGAAAATTGAGAGGTCCACTGTGGAGGGCCACAACAGGAGAGTGCTGGTCCGTGAAGGAATAGGGCTGCCCAATGCCTTGACCTATGACCCCACTACACACCAGCTGTGCTGGGCCGATGCAGGTGTGTGGCCTTTCTTCCCCAAGCTTCAGGTTATGCATCTTATTGAATACACGTGGTTGACAAAACCCATGGTCCAGGGAAGCTCCAGTGCTGTTCTCGACTGTGTCCTACAGGTACAAAACGTCTGGAATGTATATCACCGGACGGGACGGGCAGACGCGTAATCCACAGCAACCTGAACTACCCCTTCAGCATGGTGTTCTACGCCAACCACTTTTACTACACTGACTGGAGAAGGTGAGGCACTTCTCCACGAGCACCTTCGTAATATTAAAGACGGCTTTAATGCGAAGCTTCCCGCGTTGTTTGCCGCAGGGACGGCATAATCAGCCTGAGCCGGAGCACCAGCCAGTTCACAGATGAATACCTTCCTGACCAGAGGTCCCACTTATACGGCATCACTGTTGCCTCACCGGTCTGTTGATAAGGTGAGCGTCACTTCTTACCGGCTTCTCCCAAACGTCCGGCCCTCGCTCAGTTTCTCTTTACCGCTTTAGCATTGGGCTCGATCGCCTGAGGCACTTTACGAAGCAATATTCATTGATTTATTGGTAGGGCGGTAATTTGCAGAAGTGAGGCACGCTGATTTGAGACCAGCGACTACCACATGCATTACCTTCAGTCACCTGAAGTAGTCAAAAAATGCTTTTCCCCAGTAAATCACGTTAAGAAAAACAAGAACGAAGGGAAACTGCAGAACGTTCAAAGACGTCAGAGCAGATGTCAGCAGAAAATGACAGGCTCAGACGCCTCACGCACATGCTGTCAACTACAAGGACCACGGGGAAAAGTAGAAGGCACCCGCTGCCAAAATCACTGTACTTCAGAGCGAGGTGACGAAACGCCACTCGTCCTTCAGACTCTTCAAAGGCAGACCCAGCAGAGCAGTGGAGAGGTGGATCCGGAAAGATCACAGAAGATCAGTGTCGTGTATAAACAAAACTCCTTCTTAAAGGCCTTAAAGGCACAGACCTGATTTTTCAAATGTATTTTCTTGTCAGCTTTAAAAGGATTTCCCGCAACGGCGCCATTATCTGTTACAGGGAGACGCTAATGACAGAGCCATTGCTGCACGGTGCTATTTTGGGCGAGCTCCGAAGGGCTCGCTCGCGCTCTCTCTCTCTCTTTCCGGGAACCATGGGAAACCTCCGAGGAACAGCCGGGAGACGGACTGTTGCTGAGCTCAGCACCGGCAGAGATCTTGGTCCACGTTCCACAAATACGTTGTGTAAATTTTTATACCTCATTTCTACCTACTGTATTGTGTATGTTTTTTTTGTTTTTAATTACTATTTTTTTGATTCAAGCCAAAGAAGCCAAAGAGTTAATCTGTGCATAAAGTCATGCCATTTAAAGTGTATTACCACAACCCTGCAGTATTTAAATACTCTGTGCACTAATAAGAATTTGTACTCCACTCATGAAAGTTTTTTTTTTTTTTTGTGGTTTAGTTTTTAACCCCCTTTTTTTTTTTTAAATCCCTTTTATCTATTGTAAAATGTGATATTTATAACAATAAAAAGTGATTGGGGACTTGTGTGCAGATACTTGGCGTTCGCGCTCTTTCTCCGAGGCTGTTGGTTTAGTGCAGCTGCTGATGTTTAAGCGCTGTTTATTCTCAGCCTATTAAAACGCTCCACCCTCGACGGCCCAGCGGGGCTGGCTTGGCGCTAGCTGCTGATAAGCAGCCAGAGTAAAATCATCTAAAAACATTACAATCTTCACTGTGCAGATCAAGAAACACGAATGCCTAGCTCATGTCAACAAATCAAGGATTTTTGTATTTTTTTTTTTTTAAACACATGACTTCATATTTTAAGAAAGTAAGAGGAGAAAAAACATTTTTAATGGAAAATAAATCCCCTTCAGCCAGTTTGTCATTAATAAAGGAAACAAAAGAAAGTGCATGGCCTTATTAATGGTTCCCAATTTGGGGAGGGACATTTTTTTTCATGCAGACAGATGAGGAGGCAGGTTGGTCATCTGCCCACCTTCCCCAGACGGTGGTCAGTCTTCGGGTCAGCAATAATGGCCTGGACTGCTACGATGGCTTCGTTGATCCTGGTCTGCAGCTCACGGAGTTCCTCAATGTGCAGCAAACGCAAGATCTTTGCAGCTTCGTTGAGCGTCGCATCTGCAAGGAAAAACACGGCACACCGAAGGGGACTATAGATTTTACTTTTTTAACAAGGAGCAGCAGGCATGTTAAATGTTAATTCAATAGAAGTTATTAATGATTTATGAAAAAAGAAAACAAAATTGACTAAACAATATTGCATGTATATCTGGACAGACGTAAGGCTTCAGTGAGAGAAGGTCACAACTCCGTATGGTGCTCTGTAATCTGTAGTGTGTACTCCTTACCACCAGGAGTCAGTATCGAGGCCACAAACCAAATGAACGATCTTAAACCCCCGAAAAGGACGTGATCTGTTGAATGCAGATCTCGTAACACTGCCCCTATACAATTACGCAGGTATTATATCCATTCTGTTCCATTTTTGAGCACGTGCACAAAAATCTACGGCTGGAACGGAGGATACGGACCGCGGCTGTACGTACGTAGTTAACAGCAAGTGTATTTCTGCCTCAAAAAACCAAGAGTGGCTTCCCTCATCACGTCCCATTCTATATTATATTCTATATTAACGTCCTGTTTGTGGCACATTAGTATATGTGAGGGGGCAAACTTTTCAAGATGGGTGGTGACCATAGTGGCCATTTTGAAGTCGGCCGTCTTGGATCCAACTTTTGTTTTTTCAATAGGAAGAGGGTCATATGACATCAAGTTTATTGGTAATTTAAATATATATATACATACACACACACACATACACACACACACAATTATTGTATTGCAATTCATTTTTATCACAAACTCTTAATCCTCACAGCATGTTTTATACGATGTTTCATTGTTACAATACATATTCACAAAAGTCCTGTGATCCTACTCACCTCCGGTGTCAAAGCCTAAAACATGCTTGTCCAAGGACACTGGTAAACCCTACAAAACATCAAACACAAAATGGACGGTGTTAAAATTCTAAACGCACATGCAGATGAGCTGAACTATGAATCCCATGACTGGAAACGTGTAGTAGCTGGACAGACCTCTTTAGATTGATGCGCTTTTGCTATCGCCTCCGGTGTTAAGCGCTCCTGAATGAGAATTCGTATAGCCTGCAGGCAACGTAGCAGTAAGAATCCGGCCACAATAAACTGGTTTTCCATTAACAGTCAGACGCCGACTTCTCACCTTAAGCATCACCAGGTAGTCATCATGTCGCTGGATTTTAAGCAGATTGGCCAGCGCCATGACACCGGCCTTAAAGTCTGGATTATTGCCTGGGGAAAAGGGACAAAAAGAAATATATCAAGGTTCAAACTTTTGATAATGATCTTGTTTTCATACGTCCTATGGGACACAGGACGCTCTCACGAGCAGAAAGGTCAAGGCCCAAGCAGTGGGTCAGTAAACTAATTTCCCCACTGTCCCCCGCGTCCGCCGGCCGAGTTCCTCTTCCAGCGGAAAAGCCCAGGAACCAGGGAGGGGAGGAAGGTGGGAAGCCGGAGGGGGAGGACAGGAGAGTAAACACTCACTGTCCAAATTAACCAGCGGGTCGGCGGCCTTCTGAGGGTCGCTGGTGGCCACGGATGGAGAGCAGTTCCTGTATTTCTCCACTGCATCAGGGGAGGGAGAAGAACAAGAAAAGGTGTCAGCACCACATCGTATGTAAATTTCTCACTAAAATGCAACAAATAAACACGAATCATACAAATGTAGTGTTTTAATTTAAGAGAAAAGTTAAAACGGAAATTGAGCTTTACTGCCATTTCAGCTACATACGCGTTAAGACAGTACGTAGTGAAACGAAACGTTTCGCTGGAACCTGGTGCTACAAAGTTATGTACTGATAAAGTGCACGTGTGTGACAAACCATACCACATTTAATTATGAAGCACTTTAACACAACAAAGGAGCTGACCACAGTGATGTACATTCAAATAAAAAAGTGGAAACATGGGAGACGGCAAGACAAGCAGTGCAAGAATAACAAGAGTGACGATACAGTACCGACACAGACAGCGCTGAAACGAGTCATGAAGGTCATGAACGATGTGCGAACGCTGCTGTAGTAGAAATGTAACAGAGACGTGTTCTCAGCGCAACGGTGTGCGTAAAAGGCAAAAATGTCTAAAGTGTGGGACCATTTTACGCTGCGTAAGGTGGACAACGTAGTGCGGTGTATACACTGTGAAACGGACCTGTCCTACCATAAAAGTACGCGGTCAATGCTACAGCACCTGAACCGAAAACATCCCTCACGTGAACTGCAGTTCTCCAAGCGGACTCGGCGCTTATACAAGGTATCGGATTTTTATGATTAACTGATATGAACATTAGCGCTTCTAATTATTACATTACATTATTTGTAATTATTGTAGCCTGTGTTATGAGTCGATAGTGACGAGGCATGATAAGTAGCAAGAGAGCAAATACAAAGATCCGCGAGCACACACACACACACACACACACATTGATAAGTTACATCTCAAAACATGCCTTCCCTATACATAAGGTAGTTATAAAGCAACAGATGGACAAATCTAGATTAATTAGCATGTAGATTTATCCAAGATGGCGCCAGTGAGGTCTATTGCCGTCGTGACTGCTCCGCCCTGTTTACTTTGTTTTTGTCCGATTAATCGATGAGGGAAAAAAGAGAAAAGAAAATGACAGAATAATCGACTACAAAAATATTCGATAGTTGCAGCCCTAGTCCAAACGCTTTGGTACATTTTTCCGGATGGCAGGAGGGTGAAGAGTGCACGCGAGGGCTGTGTAGAGTCCTTCACGATGCCGATGGTTTCCCGGATGCAGCGCGTGTTGTAAATATCCGTTATGGAGGGAAGAGAGACGGCGACGATCTTCTCAGCTGCCCCATCTGCTGTAGGGTCTTCATACGGCGCAGTTCCCAAAACCAGACGGTGATGCAGCTGGTTCGAATGCTCTCAACTGTCCCTCTATAGAAGGTGGGTGGTCTTGGTGGTTGCCGGTTTCAAACCCGATCCGCCAAGGTGCCACCGAGCAAAGCACCGTCCCAACACGCTGCTCCCCGGGCACCTGTCATGGCTGCCCACTGCTCACCAAGGGTGATGGTTAAAAGCAGAGCACACATTTCCTCGTGCGTACTGTGCTGCAGTGTTTCACAATGACAATCGCTTCGCTTTCAGCAGGAAGTAGAGATGCTGCTGGGCAGAGCCCGGGACCAGGAGAGGTTCCTCTCTAGATGAACACGGAGGAACTCTTGACAACCTCTCGCAGAGCGATCAGCATTTGACATCTGCAGGGCCGTCTCTGCACATACACCAAAGTCCAAGGCAACAAACACAACCCGTCGAAACCAAAATTTATATTGATTCACTCAAAGCGTTTATCATAATTATTACATTTCCATGTGACACAATGACACGTTTTTTTCAGTGCTGTCTGTCTTCCTCGTTGTACACATGGTTTATTTGATCCTGCACGTGTTATTCTTGCACCGCCTGTGTTTGCACTTTATGTAGTCGGTTTTTCATTCTTCACATGAAACACCCTCTTAAATCAATATTACTTGTTCCCTTCCTGAACTGTTTCAGAGTTATTGTTGGGAAGATTTAATTAGCTTCACTGCTTTTGCTTGTAACTTTTCTCAGTCTGACTTATGCAAGAAAAAAATTAAACGAATAAAATGATTGTATTTCATGGTTTGAGTCCTAGTGAACTAGAACCGATTACTTCGCTGATGGTAACGTGAAAGCGACTGTTGTAAGTCGCTCTGGACGAGGGCGTCTGACAAATACCACAAACTTCCTGCGGAGGCCGAGGAAAGCCCATCTCCCACCCCCTTCTACAGAGGGACCATTGAGAGCTTTCTGACCAGCTGCATCAGCGTCTGGTTTGGGAACTGCGCCATATCAGGCCGCAGGACCCTACAGCGGATAGTGAGGGCAGCTGAAAAGATCATCGGAGTCCCTCTTCCTTCCATAAGGAAATCCACCAGTATCGTGAAGGATTCTACACGTCCCTCACGTGCACTCCTCACCCTCTTATCATCCGGAAAAAGGTACCGAAGCATCAGGACCCTCGCTGCCAGACTGTGCAACAGCTTCTTTCCACAGGTCATCAGAAACCTGAACTTTCCACTCTGGTCTGACACACACACAACCTCTGTTATATTGAGTAATATTATCCAGCTGTAATATCTATTAATGCACCGTTCCATTCTGAACAGCAATATTTGCACAAGTTTACTTTGCACATTTATCATTAATTTCACCTGTTCAGCGATCTCGGTCTCATTGTTGTCTACGTGTTTTTGTTAAATGTAACCCTTGTACTGCCTGTGTCCGCTGTTTGCACTTTATGTAGCCCAGTTTGTCTGGGTCGCACACGTGCACTTTATGTCAGTGTGTAACCTCGTTTAACTGTTTAAATGTTACGTGCAGCACCAGGTTCGGGTGAAACGTTATTTCATTTCACGATGCACACGTACAGTCCAGGCCAAAAGTCTGGACACACCTTCTCAGTCAATGTGTTTTCTTCATTTTCATGACCATTTCCATTGGTAGATTCTCACTGAAGGCATCAAAACTATGAATGAACACATGTGGAGTTATGTACTTAACAAAAAGTGGAGACCTGACCTCCACAGTCACCGGACCTGAACCCAATCCAGATGGTTTGGGGTGAGCTGGACCAACAAGACCTTCCAAGACTGTTGGAGAAGCATTTCAGGTGACGACCTCTTGAAGCTCATTGAGAGAATGCCAAGAGTGTGCAAAGCAGTAATCAGAGCAAAGAAACTAGAATATAAAACATGTTTTCACTTATTTCACTTTTTTTTGTTAAGTACATAACCCAGTAAGAATCTACCAATGTAAACGTCCAAACAAATGTCCAAACATTTGGCCTGTGCTGTGCAGTGGTGGAAGCGGCCCCGTAATCAGAAGGTTGCCGTGACGAAGGTTGCCGGTTCGAATCCCGATCCGCCAAGGTGCCACTGAGGTGCCATTGAGCAAAGCGCCTGTCATGGCTTCCCACTGCTCACTCAGGGTGATGGGTTAAATTCAGAGGACACATTTCACTGTGTGCACCGTGTGCTGTGCTGCTGTGTATCACATGTGACAATCACTTCACTTTGACTTTGTATATAGCTGAAATGACAAGTCAACTTTACAAGTCAACGAGCGGCCCCTAGTGGTTCCGGCTGAGACTGCAGGTTTTTAAAAGCCAAATCTCACCATTATCCCCGTACTCGAAACGCACCGCGAGTCCGAGCAGCCAGTCGACAGCTTCCGGCCTCTCCTGGGCGCCGAAGGGGCAGCCGACGTCCCGCAGGTACTGGAAACGGAGAGAGGACGGCCAGCGTTCGGCCCCGACAGGCGCAGGGCTATTAGAATGCGCGGCCAACGCCGGCCGCTCACGTAACACTTACGTTCTCGAAACACCGCGGCCAGTCGGAGCTCGGGATGTTCCTGAGGTCGCCCCGATCTTCGATTTTGTAGTGTCTGATCTTCTGGTCCTCGAGCCACACGATGAAGTTCCTGAATTCCGTCTCGTCTGCCGAGAGACAGAACGCCACGTTTATAAAGCTACGCGGCAGGTGTTTTTTTTTTTTTAACGTCAACACCGAACGGGAAGGTTTTGTCACGGAGAACCTCGCACCTTTGCAGTCGAAGCTCGACGCGTTGTGGTATTCCAGCGCCGTCAGCTTCCTCTTGAACATCGTCGCGGAACAGTTCGACTGGATATAAGCCGGCCGACTCCGACCTGCCCGCTCGGAAATGAGAGCGTCGCGCCGACGTGACGTCATCAGACGGCGCCACACGCCGGGAGTCGTCGTCCATGGCTGGATTAAAAGGTCATTTTCTTCAGTCTTACTAGACAAATTAATACATTTTTTTTTATTTTGAATTCCAAGAACCTTAATAAAGTGAATTAAATAGAACCCAGGACACGAGATGACTTTTTTTTGTTTAAACTTCATAATTTATACTTAATTTATACATAATATACAAACAAGGGGCATCATTTTTAGAGGGATCTGAAAACTAGTCAGACTTTGCTGTGGGCTTTCATTCAGGACTCTGCTGTCCGTCCAGGCTCTCCTTCGAGTGAACTTCACCGTTAAACATCAGGTAGTTGAGCCCTTCTGCACTGAGCATGTGTGTCAGGCCGAGCCCTGGGCCCTCATCCTCGTCCACGGCACAACACGTCACGTCGTCTGGAAGACACAGAAAGGCACGTGGAAGCTCATTTTAATGCATATGACCCTACAAGCCCACTAGAGCCGCTTGGCACACACCATCTGCTTGAAAGCCGTAATTGACTTGGCCTTTTGCTCCATCATCTTCTCCTTGGAGCCGGCTGACAGACTCTCTCAGCTCTGTTAGTTTCTCCTGGAGGCAGCGGAAACTTGGCCTTTCATATGGAACCCTTGCCCAGCAATCCAACATCAACTTGTATCTGTTGGATCAGACATCGGCAATAATTACAACAAGCCAAGCCATCATCAGGACGTAGAACTAAAGTAATAAAAGCAGACTAAAGAGCTTACACGCTTTGAGGACAGTCTGCTGGCGGAAGAAGTCGTCTCCCAGAGTTTAAAACGTGTAGAATTTCCAGGTTGGAGTAGGCAGGATATGGCTGTTTTCCCAGAGTGAACACTTCCCACAGGAAAACTCCAAATGCCCTGTTGCCATATTTCCCTCCGCTCAGTGCTGCCGGTTTTGGTGAAACACGCTAAATAGCCGTGAGCAGAAGTGACAGACTCACCAGACATCAGACTGTTTGTTGAAAACCCCGTCGGTGAGGCTCTCGGGCGACATCCAGCGGACGGGAAGCAGGCCCTCGCCCCTTTTTCTGTAGTAGTCATTCTTGTAGATGTCCCGAGCCAGGCCAAAGTCTCCAATTTTGACGGCACGGTCCGGGTCAGCGTAGCCGCGGACAGAAACTAAACAGTTTCTGGCTGCAAGATCCCTGGGTATCAAAACACTCAAATGACACGCAAATCCTTAAGGCAGCTCCATATTTTTTGGGGGGGGAGTGGTGGCCACTGAGCAAAGCACCGTCCCCACATGCTGCTCCCCGGGTGCCTGTCATGGCTGCCCACTGGCCACCAAGGGTGATGTTTAAAAGCAGAGGACACTTTTCGCTATGTCACCGTCTGCTGTGCTACACTTTCACTCTACTCGGTTTCACGTACGCCTGTGTACTTCGGTCTGTCTACAGCGACAGCCTACTTTACTCTGCTAAAGGCAAGTTTTTAATATCTAGACACATTTTGGGTTTATGCAATGGTGCATGTCCAAAAGTTAATATTATTTAATTCTATTTTATTATATTTATTTGACACTCTTAAGCATCAGCAATTAATCTCTGGGTACAGGTTCTGTCACCCTGCAGTCTCTCAGAATTAGGTCTCTTCATCAGGGACAGAGTAGTAGTGGGGTTCAAACCTGTGACAAAAGAAAGTGAAATGGAAGTGATTGTCATTGTGAAACACTGCAACACAACCGTCACCCTTGGTGAGCAGTGGGCATGACAGGCGCCCAGCGTGTGGGGACGGTGCTTTGCTTAATGGAGCCTCAGTGGCACCTTTGCGGATCGCCCCAGTTATTGTAGTTATTTGGTTCAGAGGGTTTTTTTTTTTATTCCCTGGGATACATTACCGTACGTTTCTGTTCATTTTGTGGATGCCTTTATTTTAGACTTTTATAATTACACTTTTAAAGAGAAATATTTCCTCTTCTGTTTTTCTTACCTGTGTACAAAATGCATCTTTTCTAAGCAGGCACAACCTCTTGCAACGTCCAAACTAATGTTGAGGAGGTCAGCCAGATCAAGTAGAGCGCCATGGGTCTAAGAATGATTATGCCAATGAGAAAATTTGCAAAAGAAGCCTCGTGTGAACATGACGTGTAGCATTTTTTTTAAAAAGGACACTCAACTGCAGATGGGCGGGCTCCCCTGAGGTAGGAGCGAAGGTCTCCTCCCTCCATCAGTTCCAGGATGAGATACTGAGGTTCGTTCTCCAAGCACACGCCGAGCAGGCGAAGAATGTTGGGGTGATCGAACTGACTGAACATGCACACACCTGAGCACACACTGCATTCTGAACACCAACACGAGGTCCACGTGAGACGTACCTCATCAGGTGAGCTTCTTTCAGAAAGTCCATCTTCTCGTTATCTGTTGCGCCCTTCTTCAGGGTCTGACAATATACACATGAATATAACAGATCTACTTGTTTTAGCACAGATTTGTATTTATTACAAATTTTTTTGCCTTTTTTAAATACCTTTTTTATTGTTGTACTACCTTTTACTTTTCTATTCTTGATTACGACATTTACATTTCATTACATTTACATTTACGGCATTTGGCAGACGCCCTTATCCAGAGCGACTTACAACGTGCTTTCATGTTACCATCGATGAAGAGATCAATTCCGGTTCACTAGGACCCCAACTATGAATACATCTATTTTATTCACTCTGTTGTAGATTCTGTACACAAGTTTGACAATAAGAACGTTAATCTAAATATTCTCTAAAGAGGAAGGTCTTGAGCTGTCGTTTGAAGGTGCTCAGTGACTGAGTTGTTCTGACCTCGAGGGGGAGTTCATTCCACCACCAAGGGGCCAAGACGGAGAAGAGTCGCAAAAAAAAAAAAAAAGTCGCAAAAAATTTTCTTTTGCGACATTTTCCACTGAGGGGTAGTGGGCAGGACCACAACATTGATGTATGATCATTGCAATGACATTAAAGTCTTCAAACATAAAATTCAAATTGCTTCATGTTTTGCCTTTCTTTGCGTAAAAAAGACGTACCTTGACAGCAACCCTTTTCTCCGTCATCACTTCCACAGACGTTACTCCAACAGCGATGCCCTCATAGACCTCCCCGAAGGCACCACTGCCCAGCAGTTTGTGCAGTTTTAGACAATGTCGTGGGAAAACTGGGAGTTTCTCACTTCGGACAGGGAAAGTACTGAAGAACACAAAATAACTGATCATTAATATGTCATTTCATTTGATAACAGTATTCGCACTGTGATTACTTGTACCTGATGGCGTAGCAAGCATTGGCCAGTCCCACCAGTCCCCGTATCTCCTCCAGCTCTTCATCCGGGCCGGGCAGGCACGTCTGGGAACCGCCGTGGGACTCGGCTTCTTTCTTTTTCTGTCTGTACCAAACTTTGAACACAGAATCAAATTGGCTCGATCGGCCGTGCACCACGTTATGTGCTGTAGACGTTCAGACTTACCAAATATAGCGAGCATGACAGTGAAAAACGCAACACTCAGCACACCAGCGACAATCCCTATAATAGTGCTGGTACCTCAAGGATAGAAGAAGCGAAGGAAATCGTTTCTTTCTTTGCACAGAATCGCTCCATTCCATTCTTAGGCTGTGCAAACTTGCTGTTTTAGCTGTGGAGGCCTTACTTGTATCAGGTGACTGGAGAACTTTAACAGTTGTGGCACCTTTTCCCCAGTAGGTGTATGGAGTGATGGAGAAAGTGAACTTGGTATTTGGAGGAAATCCCCTCACCTCCAGAAATGGCTCGTTTAACGTATGAAGCGGTGGACAGGGACTGGCGGAATGCCCCTGTAGATTAAACCAGAGCGTAATTTTCCCACAATGCAGTTCACAAGATACTGTAGGAAGGCAGAGATCTTACCTTTTTTTTTGGCTCTCCTTTTCGAAAGTCCAGAACTTTGGACACTACGCAGTAGAACACAGAGCCAAAATCAACGTTGGTGACGGGCTTCCATGTCACTTGGAAAATAGCAACATCCCCCTCCAGATGGATGGACGTCATTGCCACTGCCTCAGGGATCACAGCAGGTGGAGAATCGAACCCCTCTAGGTCCATAAAAACCAAACACCATTACTAAGACACAAACTAATACATACATTTAATTTACTTTACACTACCCCTGTGTAAGCTCTGACTGAGGAAAAACATAAAAAATTTAATGAAACGTGAATACTATAGATATATATAGATAAAATATCAATGAGAACCTTTGTGATGCTCTTTAGTATATACAGTATTTATGATGGGCAACAAGTGCAAATCAAATTAACATTTCATAAACAATTTTTAAAAATTTTGATACTAATCCTTAACTAATCACCAAAATAAATTTAGAAGCAGCACATCAAAGTCGTCCGTGTCACTGTATTACTGTTTGATTGACACAACATGCACTTCCGGTCAATTCTCTTTGGATTCGCTGCTTGTTAATGGGTTTTGGTGATTGGAAAAATTGGTGTTTCGCAATTTGTAAATTTGTTATATGAAATATTAATATGCTTTACACTTCTTGGCCACCGTAATATATACTGATGGGTGAAAACCATATAAATGGGGGGGGTGAGACTGAGATATACAGTACATATTAAATGATAGTTCTAGATCAGCTCCTGCTGCTGGACATAGAACACACTGAATACTGAAACATGCTCCTGACTATTTATGAAACTTAAATGTCATTCTACAAGATATGGTTTAAAACACACAAAGTTAGATCAAAATGTGATGATTTTCTCACTTCTGTAAAGCTGGCAAAATGTCACTTACGCTTATGATTTATAGATTTGAAAGATCTGACCTGGCAGCGGTTTTATTGCACCCTGCAGAAGAGCGAAGGCTCTCAGTGTTCTGTCATGAGACACGAGAACGCTCTTAGTCTGGCTCAGTTCTTGGACTCTGAGCTTCTGTCCACCATCCAGCCAGACGAGGCGTCCACCGTAGTACGCCGTCTGGTGATATGATACTTCTGAAGAACTCCATCTGGTCGTCTTATTGATCTGCCAACTAAAAAAAAAGACCCACTTTAAGTGTTTTAAATTACAAATGGGTGGCAGCGACAGTCAGGACTGACCTCTTATTGAGAACATTTGCCCTGTATAAATGTAAAGCGGAGCCATCTTGTACGAGCCAGTAGAGGAAATGTTTGTTAAGGTCAATGGCCATTCCAGCCACCTGAAAAGTGAGAAATACATCACAATGAAAGGCGCAGAATGTTTTAACATGTGTACCACATTTGTAGGTGGTCGTGTTGGTACCTTTTTCCCAGAAAAGATGCTTAATTCTTGCAAGGCAACGTGATTCTCTCCATTGAGCCTGGAACTTTCCACGGAGTGCTTTGTGCTCCAGTAGATAACGGCACGTAAGGAGTCAATGACCAGACTCGTGATGACCTTCTCACTCTGGATGACCACTTCCAACTCCGTGGAAGATGGGAATCCTCTGCACACCTGTGGAGATTTTCTTTAGAAGCTTTGCTCACAGATGTTCTAAATGACTCCTAAAATGTGAGTTTCCTCTATTTTCTACACACCAGAAATGTCTATATTCCTTGATTTTAAATAAATTCACATTACCTGAGTGTAATTACATGTCCAGTACAACTGTCCTCCCAGCCAGTCGAAGGCCACAGATTCAGCATTTGTAGCTACTGGTACTGAAATTGGATCCAGGTTTTCCAGTTTCATCAGGTTAACATGTCCAGTATGGTTGGTCCAGTACAATGTGCTGTCATACCAGTCCATATCTGCCAGACAAAACGTTTAAAGGAATTATAATGCATCTGCTATTGCAGTTACATAACTAAATATATTCAGATTAAAGCACCTAAATTACCTCGGACTGCTGTGACGTTGTGAAATAACAGCTGAAAATCAAAACTATCCAGTTCTTGTTTCCAGAGGTTATTGTTGCTGGCACCAACTATATATGGAGTGTCACTGACTGGAATGATCAGGATAATTGTACAATTAAGACTAAACAAAATGTTCAACAACACAATTATGAAGAAAACATTTTTTAAATTATATAAAACAATATATACACACACACACACGGAGTACAGTAAAAGTTTGGACACACTTTTTCATTCAATGTGTTTTCTTTATTGTCATGACCATTTACGTTGGTAGATTCTCACTAAATGTATCAAAACTATGAAGGAACACATGTGCAGTTATGTACTTAACAAAAAGTGGAGACCTGGCCTCCACAGTCACCGGACCTGAACCCAGTCAAGATGGTTTGGGGTGAGCTGGAGCGCAGAGTGAAGGCAAAGGGGTCAACAAGTGCTAAACACCTCTGGGAACTCCTTCAAGACTGTTGGAAATGCATTTCAGGTGACGACCTCTTGAAGCTCATCGAGGGAATGGCAAGAGTGTGCAAAGCAGTAATCAGAGCAAAGAAACTAGAATATAAAACATGTTTTCACTTATTTCACCTTTTTTTGGGTTAAGTACATAACTCCACATGTGTTCATTCATAGTTTTGATGCCTTCAGTGAGAATCTGAAGGCATGGAAATTTCTATGGAAATGGTCATGAAAATAAAGAAAACACATTGAATGTCCAAACTTTTGGCCTGTACTGTATGTGTGTGTGTGTGTGTATATATATAATTTTTTGCCACTGACCAGTCGGGAGTGTTGATCCTTTTAAAACAACGGCAGCAGATCGCCCCCCAGGTGACTCCGCCCACACAGTCAGTGTGTAGAAACTTGAACTCTGTAGACCAGTCACCATGGCCTCTGTGGCTGGAATTTTACTCTTGGTCTGAGCCACAGTGCTGTGCGCAAACACTACCACTGTGTAAGTCCAGTTCTGCCATGCAGACGGACCTGACATACAGAAAGTCAAACTGTTCATACACTGGCACAGAAATAAGCATTTGAGCAAATGTTTAATAGTGCTATCAATACTTTTAATCCAAAATTTCAGTTAATCAATTTTACTTCAGTTATAGCTAGTTTGCAGTGTGGCCCTGTTAATTTCAGTAAAATCTTACGTGCAAATGCATTTTATTTTTCTCTTCAGGGCACACTATTAAATTACTTTAGGGTCTAGTAAGTATTAGTTTTAGTTCTCTTAACAACAAAAAGGCTGAATTTAAAACTCCTGCCAGAATTTACATGGTAAACATGTAGGGAAACACAGGCACAGTCAAATTATTAGAAACTGGTTGCTTCATTCTTTTTTCCTGCTTTCCGGTGAAATACTGTCCCTATGGAGTCCCCTGACTTATAAATTCCACTTTGTGAGATTATTTAAAAGTAATACTTCTAGTGGCTAGAAATGAAGTGAAGTGAAGTGATTGTCATTGTGAAACACTGCAGCACAGCACATGGTGACACAACGAAAAGTGTCCTCTGTATTTGACCATCACCCTTGGTGAACAGTGGGCAGCCATGACAGGCGCCTGGGGAGCAGTGTGTGGGGACGGCGCTTTGCTCAGTCGAACCACTGCAGTTCAGAGATTCAAACCAGCAACCTTCTGACTATGGGGCCGCTTCCTTACCTGCTAGGCCACCACTGCCCCTAACGATAGGTGTAAAGAGTGCTTTGGCGGGTTCTGCTTCATCGTTCAGAGAGCGTTGAATCTGGAATTTGTCCCCTTATGACGTCATAAAGGAAAAGTTACCTCCCGTTTTTCATGCTTTTTCTTCCCGGAATTTCCCACCCCTTCCCTAAGACATGATCTCCACCGACAGTCATTGCTTCTAAACGTGTGAAGCATTGCAGTTGCTCGGTGATTGGATGTAAAAATGACTTTTTTTTTTTTTTTCATGGAAAAATGCTGACGTCATTTCCCTCACTGCTCTCCTCCTCATCCTGCCTCTCTCCTCCTGAGTAGAATTTAAAGCTACAGACGGTGAAACGGCGTGTCCTGAGGAAATCTCACTGTGGGACTGGATCAAAGTGGCTGTAATTCTGCACCACGGCTGAATTTTGGAAAGAGACTCCAGATACAGTATCAGGGGACTAAGGCAGATCAAAAATGTCCTGGTACCTTTAAATTCTCCAGGTGGCCTTTGAAGAATCATTGGTACTCACTCATTGCTGTCCTCAGATCAGGCTCCTTCCACCTGAGACGTGCACTTTCTGAACCAAAGAGCACCGAGAGCTCTCTGGGTATCCGGGGCACTGGGTATGTCTGAGATGAACGGCTGGAGAAGTGCAGGTTGTCAAAACCCCACTGTGTGTGAGTGGACAAGTCACATTCCACCGGGTACTCGTTGAAGCTGACGATGTCACCCTGTCGGACCTGGTGGAAGACCGCTTTCCCATTGGTCAGCACGACGTCCCCATCCTCGTATGCCAAACCCCGGACCGGCTTCACAGTTACGTCCGAGCGCAGACTGTCGACAGATGAACCGTCCAGAGAAACGGCCGCAAGAGTCCCGCTCTCCTCCAGGAAGAGGACCAGCTTCTTGTTGGGAAAGCTGACCTCAAAGTCACGCACCGAGTTGCTCCTCAACACAAGGCTCACATTGCGAGGTTGTTCCGAGCGCTCTGGCAGAATGGTGCGGTATACTCCATCAGGCAAACACAAGAAAAGCCACCTGATATAAAAAAAAAAAAAAAAGGCAGATAAATTTTGCATACACAAACAGTCACTGTCTACGCAAGTTCTTACCCGTTGTACGGATCTGCTAAAATCCTTAAAGGGCTGCTGGTGAGGGAGACCCCAATATCCACTGGATCTGAACAGTTGTCCCACATGCAGTTGTACACCTGCACCCATGTGATTTAAAGACACATTCAACAACCGAAATTTATGATCATGTCATGAATGTAATTGATTGCGTCACCATGCTAAGCTACGCTACATATTTGCTGTCCAGCAGCACTGAAAGCACGTACATTCTGACTATCAGTCCAATTGTGGCTTTTGAAATAGGGGTGTGTGTGTGTGTGTGTGGTGGGGGAGGGGCATGAACCTGTGATCTTCCGGTTTAAAGGTGAGTGTGTCACCCACTCTAGTCTACCACCTCCATACCTACCACACACATCTTCAACACGCTGACACGCACCGCATGGCATATTCTTAACCCTTAGACATCGATAGTACCTTCCCAGCGGAGACAAAGTACAACTTCCTGTACAGCCAGTCCACAGACAGTGCTGAGACCTCCTCTGCTGAGGAGCGAAAAAGCCTGAGGTCCGACTGGTCAGACAGATTCCCTGCCCCTTTTATCCAGACATTCTTCCCCTCGGAAAAGTACACCTGGTTGGCGCTTTGGAATAGAGCAACGCCTGCAGCAACACACAAACAGTCACGTTAGCGTAGAAACAGAATGCAGAACGCAGTGCTGTGTTAGAAGGTTCCGGGTGAATGGGTAAGGGACAGACCGGTGATGTTCGAGTCGATGAGGCCACCGGGGAGGCAGTCAGCTTCCGAGAGAAATTCGGCTTCATCAACCTTCTTCCTTCTCAGCGAATTCATCGTGGATAAAAAGAGCCACCGGGCGCCACCATGGTCTATGACAGAACGTTGTGGCCTTGTGTTGGTTAGCGCTTGGTCAGAGGTGGTTTGTGAAGTGTCAATTATTAATCTCTACGGACCATGCCTTCCTGCTGTTGTGATGGTGGTCAGTGCAGCTGGACCCTGGCCCACCTTGTTCACGGCCGCTATGGACAGGCTTTAAAAATAGACACGCAAGAGTGACAGAGTTGTAAGAAAGTGCTTTTTATTATGTCTTTTAAGGTGCTTCATGTTCCCTATGGGTGTCCTTCCACAATAGGAAGCAATGCGGGTTTGTATATACAGTGCACTTTTTTACTAAATGGATTCATTTAATTTTTTTCCTAAGAATTCTACAACACCCCATAATGACAAAGCGAAACTAGTTTACTTGAGGTTTTAGCAAATTTAGTAAAAAAAAAAAAAAAAAATGAGAGGAAAACACATGTACATTTGCCACGAAGCTCAAAATTGAGCTCTGATCATCCTTAAATTGTGGAGTCCAACTGTGGAAAAAAACAGCTGGTTGGACGTGATTTGGAAGGACACACACCTGTCTATATACGGTAAGGTCAGTTCATGTCAGAGCACAAACCAAGCATGAAGTCAAAGGAATTGTCTGTAGACCCCCGAGACAGGATTGTCTCCAGACACAAATCTGGGGAACGCTACAGAATAGTTTCTGCTGCTTTGAAGGTCCCAATGAGTGCGCTGGCCTCCATCATCCGGAAGTATACAAAGTTCAAAACCACCAGGACTCTTCCTTGAGCTGGCCAGGGGGCCGGTTCTAGACAGGCATATATGAGAGGGCAGACATAAATGTGAAGGGGCCCCATGGTGGCAACGGAGGTGGGAAATGAGATTTACTTAGTGATTTACTCTATGGGACATGGGAACATGTACAATTAGCACATTTTAAAATGTTTTTGTGTTTTGCTTGTGTCTTGTCCCCTTTCATCAGTGCCACAGCGAAACGCAATTGCAACCCTCCTGCGTCCTTCAACCCGCTGACAATCCATGGAGGCAGTGGTGGCCTAGCAGGTAAGGAAGTGGACTCTTAACTGAAGGGTTGTGGGTTCAAATTCCGAACCGCCAAGGTTCCACTGAGGTCCCCTCGATCAAGGTAATGTCTACACACACTGCACAGCACACTAAGGCTAATGGGTTAAATGCTGAGGACACATTTTGTCACCGTGTATCACAATGACAAAAAAAAAAAAAAAAACACTTTCACATAGAAACGTTGCCATTTCGGCTGTGTCGCGTGTAGCCTGGTCGGTACCTGTACGTTGTGTTCGGGATGGTGGGGAAAAAGGTGGCGGAGACATCGCTCTGCCCCACTGTCATGCTCATGCTGTGACTCTGGCTGGTAAGATTGAGGTTGTAGCCCACAACGGGTCCTCCTGGGCGTTCTGGAGGTGACCAGGTAACCTCCACGCTCTCACTAGACATGCTGCCGACACTTTGTATTACAGGAGGGCTGGACGGAACTAGGACAGAGGTGAACAGGGGGGGTTCCATTGGATGAGAAACGAAGGCAAATAAGGACAACTGTTGTTGTAGGGGAAAGAAAATACCTCCAAATGGCTCTGTTTGATACATGGGGCTCTCAGGAGAGAGAACATACTGTTGTGACACCACAGCCCAGACTCGGAACTTGTACCAAGAATATGGATACAGGTTCCTCACTGTAACTGGAGGTCCTGAGACATTCTAAACATGAGATGAAACAAAGAAGAAGACAAAAAAAAAATCTGAAAATATGATGTACACATGATTACAACAGATACCCGATGATTTAAGATCTGCGTTCATTAATGGGCGTGGTTTCATCCAGGATGACAATGACCTCATGCATAGAACAAACACCAATACTGTATCAAATGAAGGAATATCTACCCGAGACTGGAGATGTTCGGGTGCTCACGGAGTCTAAGGCCTTTTCATAATCTTTCATAATCGCATGTCTGCACGTATAAAACACTTAAAACGTGACATTTCAGTACCTCACCATAAGTCCAGTCTTCTGAGAGACTGGGACCGGTCCATTGAGGGATATAGGTGGCATCAGACTGGTTTAAGGGCCCCCATGAGAGGATGATACTGTGACTGCCAATTTCTGTAGCATAAGGAGCTGTTAACTGAAGTTCTGCAATCAAATCGAATTACCGATGAGGAAGGATGGATGTTATGAAGTTAGTCTGGCTGTCTTGCACAATGTCCACTAACCTGAGTATTTTGTCCCACTGCCATTACTGTTGCTATTTCCATTCATCTAAAAATGGTAGAATTAATATGTTGTGTCTTAAAACTGTACAGAGAAAACGTAGAGAAAATCACTGTTTATATCATAAAGTTATATGAGACTGTTCTACTCACCGAATAGATTTTATCAAGCTGATGTGCCTGATAAACCAATGAAAGAGATGCACTTTGGGAGAAAAACAGTATAGCCAGAGACATGACATTAATCCAAGCCACCCGGAACCTTCTTTTCCAAGCTCCATCCATTTCCCGCCCCGTATTTAGATCCTCCACAGCCAGAAAAGCAAGCTTTCACATGACAATGACACTGCTCACTGTCTCTCGATAGCACCGGTCGGCTGCTCTGTTACTGGAGAGAAATAAATAAAATACGGAGCAAACATGAATCAATTAATCTCTCAGGCTTACTTGGAAATGTGTATTGTCATAACTGTGGACAAAATGAACTGTGGACTCTGTAACTGAGACACCAAGGAAGTTCTTATCTTTACGGTGGTGTGTGTGTGAATGAGCATGAATGTGCCTGTGTTTGTCTACAGGTTAAATTTTAATTTTTAAAAAATTATTTTTTTTAAAATAAGATGTAATTTATACCAACAAATTTTGGTCCAATACAAATAGTCTAAACTGCACAACTCTTTAATTCCTTTCTTCAAGTCACTGACTGTAAAAAACAAAACAAAACATGGATGCCATGGTTCCATTGTCTATCTGTAGAAATGAGGTACAACTACCATACTATACCATACCATATTTATTTATAAAGCACTTTAACACAAAAAGGAGCTGACCAAAGAGCTATACATCAAAATAGTTAAAAGTTAAATTACCAGGAAGTGGACAGACATGGACAAAAAGTTATTAAGAATAAAATAAAATAAGAGAAACGTGCAGCAATTTGAATTAAACAAGGGGTTTAATAAAACAGAAAATATTTAAGACAACATATTAAAAGAGTTAAGAAAGGACTGCATAAGAAGCCACATAAAACACTGCATAAGAAGACAGTACAAGAACCACGTCACACTGGGTTAAAAGCCAGGGTGTAAAAGTTAGTTTTTAAAAGAGATTTATACACAGTGATTGACGGCGCCTGTCTGACCCTGATTGGCAGGTCGTTCCATAGATGTGGGGCGGCCACTGCAAAGGCCCTGTCGCTTTGGTGCTTGGAATGTGACTGAGGAACAGACAGCAAGCCCTGGTCTGAAGACCTGAGAGAACGTGGTGGAGTGTAAGAACGGAGAAGGTCTGACAAATAGGCTGGAGCCGTGACGTTCAGCGATTTAAAACCAAATAAAAGAACTTTAAAATGGACTCTAAAACAGACAGGGAGCCAGTGAGCTCAGGGAGAAAACGTGCAGTTGCATTCTGTGCTAACTTTAGGCAAACTAGAGATGTCTGGCTGACATCTAGCTGACTATCAGCATGATATCCGGCACTCTTCCTTCGTTTGCATATCTGGCCTGCAATGCCCAATCACTTAATTCCCAAGTGTGACCACACCTTCTCTATTATAAAATAGTAGAAAAAAATAATTTTATATTAGACAACGGAAAGACAATTCAGACATTTAACCGACACTGAAATATGCTACGTTTTCGCTGAAACACAATTGGGTGGGCGGAGCTAAAAGTGTACTGAAGTCAGCCAGCAGGGGCACTACACCAGTGGTGGCTTCTTTTGGACCATGGACACTATGACAGACCATTTTTACCTAATACAGAAATTTCGGAAACACTTTTGCTTCCTTAATTACAGTCACCATCTCCAAGGTGGCTGAGAGAAGCCAAAATTATAACATTTGGCTTGTTTTTTCCAGCAGTCCTTTCATTAAACATCTGTTTCTGCTTTCTGTTGCCATTTCTTCTAGGTTCTGAAACCTTCGACTGGTAACTGGTACTTTGCATGGCCACAAGGTGGAGACAAACCATGTCATCGACATTTGCAGGATGTAAAAACAGGAGCATTGTGGGAGTGGGCAGGTGTAAAATGCATTTATATGTAATTGGTGTACAGTAAATGCAGCTGCCCTGCGGTGCTGGTATTAACACGCCGCACTGTTCACTGCACCTGACCATGTTCTCTGACCACGATAAATGCCTCACATCATCCGTCCACTTGTTTATGGGGGCAGTGGTGGCCTAGTGGATAAGGAAGCGGCCCCGTAATCAGAAGGTTGCTGGTTCGAATCCCGATCTGCCAAGGTACCACTGAGGTGCCACACACTGCTCCCTGGGCGCTTGTCATGGCTGCCCACTGCTCGCTCAGGGTGATGGGTTAAATGCAGAGGACAAATTTCACTGTGTGCACTGTGTGTTGTGCTGCTGTGAATCACGTGTGACAAACACTTCACTTTCTTTCTTCTTTCTTATGAATTAATGTTGTGTGGGCCCGTCACTTGAAATGAATGCAACACCCTCCACAAATTTTAATCAGCGACCATACATATCTTCAACCACACCTTCAGTTCAGTTACAGACCTACTTCACAATGGAGGCGCTACAGCTGGTTTGCTTCTTCTGTAGGTTGTGACCGCTCCTTCTTTCTAGTAAGATAACATGTTTAAAAAGTGTTTTTAAAAAATGTAGGATTTCACAGTGGGCTGACAGCAGAAAATGTGTGATATGGGCAACACAAGAGCATCTCTTATAACACAGAAACAGATTTTGGCCGAATGGAAAGGTGAAAAATGGAAGAGCGAGGAGAAACGTGACACAGGTGAGGAACATGAAAGTCATTGTGAAACAACGGTGATACGGCGACCCAACGAAATGTGTCGTATGATTTTAACCATCACCCAGTGTGTGGGGACGGTGCTTTGCTCATTGGAACATTGGTGGATCGGGATGCGGTTAAGGCCTTCCTTAACCGCTAGGCCACCACTGCCTCTAGGGGTGGTAGCAGTGAGTAACAGGAGGAGCACAAACTCGCAGGTTCAAACGCCACTTACTACCATTGTGTCCCTGAGCAAGACACTTAACCAGTGTCTCCAGGGGGACTGTCCCTGTCACTACTGATTGTAAGGCGCTCTGGATAAGGGTGTGTGCTAAATGCCATGCATAAATAAAAATAAAGAAAATATAATCATATTCTTCTTTGTCCTCTCGTGAGGGACAGAGGGTACAGTGTCTCACCACCGCCTCTTCAGGTACACAGCAGTAGTACACTCTGGTTATCTTGCTCATTTCACTGAATAGCTCAGTGAAACGCAAGAAAACAATAAAATCTGTTATATCTTGACATTCTGATGCTTTAATTATGTATATAAGAACATTTAATGCACACTGTTGGCAGCTATCACATGACCGCTTCGTGTCAAACCGAACCATGCTTTCTGTGAACTGCCACGACTTTGTGCCTCAATTACCGGCCTATTATGAAAGAATAGACTTTCCATATTAGAGCTCAGCCAGGGGCAAATGAAACTGAGAGTCAAGCAAGGACTAGTCCATACCATAACCCACCGAGGCCCTTCCCTACGGAGTGGCGTTTCCCATTCGGGACGGAACAATGAGCTGTGTGCACTTGTTTGTGAATTTATCATACGTGAAGTGAACGACCGACCTTTTAATAGCACTTTATAAATAGCACACACTGTATAATTTCCACTGACTTTGGCCAAGTTGCTTTTCGGCCAAGCCTCAAATACCACACGACCTCAACCCAACTTGCACGATGAGGACTGAACCGAGGGCCACCTTGAAAGACTCACAACAGCCGATGGCGTGAATATATTAGACAACGCAGGGTCCTATTTCGGTGGTGGTCTGTGGTCATGGAAGTCCGCAGCGTACAGCTGATAATGTGCCCATCCTATCAACAATGCGGCAGAAGAGCGCCATCCAGTCTGGGGTCCTGTGGACAGTGAAGGGATTTACTTAACCCCCTAACACATCCGAAACATAGCAGTCATTCCATACTGGGGGGGGAGGATTTAGCAATGGATTTTCAAGAGCCTCTGAGGTCATGGATGCAATGGGAAGGTCGTGTCATAGTGTGTCGGGGAATCTTCTGAACTGTGCAAACTTCACCGTAACAGGCGTTCATGAAAAATCAAACCTGGAACCGAAAGCCACGCAGTACTAAAGAACATTACGCTGCCGGCTCAAAAACAAACTGTGGAAAATGAATCCAGGTCCCATTAACGATTCCACTTCGGAGCTTTAGCTATACCTGCGCCGCACAAACCCAGAGGGGACGTCGGGGAAAAACTTTGGGGAGTAAAGAGGCCGAGAAAGCTGGTGAACCCTGACAACCAGGGCCGTCCTGCCTCCCGCAACAATGCGAAGATTGCTGAGCGGGTTTATTTCGAGTGCAGAGGATTTGAGGGGCTCGGGACGAATTATTTTTGGGACATGATAAAACGGAATCTCTTTGCCCGTCTCTGGCATTTGGACACCAAAAACACCTTCAATCAGACGTGTGATTTATGTCTCGAGTAAATGAAAACCGAACCTAAAGTTTTTATTATTACGTGACAATAACAAAATTGTTTAAAATGTTTAGGTACACATACATAATACGTAAATACTCCTTAAACCATCTTCTCCAGACTCCGAGGTCATTCTGAGAGTAAGAGCCAACGTAAATAATACACATTTATAAAGCTATGCATCAAATAAGACCATCAGATAAGCCCTCCAGATGGCAGCATGATTAAATTCTGTCATTTTAATGTTAGATTTATTAGACGCTCTCATACAGAGAGACTTACAATCAGTAGTGACAATAATAAATAAAGTGAAATGATTGTCACATGTGATACACAGCAGCACAGCACACGATGCACACAGTGAAATGTGTCCTCTGCATTTAACCCATCACCCTGAGTGAGCAGTGGGCAGCCATGACAGGCGCCCGGGGAGCAGTGTGTGGGGACGGTGCTTTGCTCAGTGGCACCTCAGTGGCACCTTGGCGGATCGGGAATCGAACCGGCAACCTTCTGATTACGGGGCCACTTCCTTAACTGCTAGGCCACCACTGCCCCAAGGGACAGTGGTGACAGGGACAGTCCCCCTGGAGACACTCAGGGTTAAGCGTCTTGGAAGTAAGAGGGGTTTGAACCTGGGACTTGTGTTTACCACCACGCAGCGGTGAGGACCCACCTGGCACGTACCTGACAGTTCCCCGATGGAGAAGAGACGACCTGTCATGTGACACCCCCCGAGACACCCTGCTTTCAGGCCTTACCCAGTGGAAAAGCCACACCTCGCCATGACCCATCATATCTGCTTAATCTCACCAGTCAATTTTAGCCCACAAACGCTGACTGTTCATGGACCATTTTTATATGATTGTTTTTTTTTTGTTTTTTTTTTTATAAATGTTATAATTTAATTACATAATTTGAAGTGTCGCTTAACAGCATAAAATTTTTTGAAACCTTTACGATCCACACACCAAATAGTGATGGCGCTGAAAAAAGCATAAATAATTCAGCTATTATATAAGAGCTGACGTTCCTAATCCCAGCCTTTCATGTCGTGAGGGATAAAAATGGCGAGGACATGATCCAAAAGAAATTCTAAATGAAGTCAGGTGAGCGTGAATGGATGCCTGATCGCTTCGCGCGTTCTGAATTTGATAGTCGGGAGGAAAAAGCAGGAGATTATCCCGGGCTTAATGTGCCCATCTCTGCTGACGCACGTCACTGTGCTGTCACCTTCTCTAGTTATGGACGTGTCCCACCGATACCGGGGCCCGGCTCCTGGAATTCCACACTGGCGCTGCTGCACGGCAGCGGTAACCTGGCCAAAACAAACACAGCCCCCATCGTCTCTCTGTTTTACCCATGCAGCCTGTTCAGCATTCAAAGGCAGAAGCGCACAGGCCGTGTCTGTACCTTGTCAACCTGGGCGGTAGTAGCCTAGAGGGTAACACACTCGCCTATGAACCAGAAGACCCAGGTTCAAACCCCACTTACTACCATTGTGTCCCTGAGCAAGACACTTAACCCTGAGTGTCTCCAGGGGGGGACTGTCCCTGTCACTACTGATTGTAAGTCGCTCTTGGATAAGGGCGTCTGGTAGATGCTGTAAATGTAAATGTTGTAGGGTCTTTAGAGTGTTCATTCTTCATAAGAATAAAAAAAGTGGGGACCTTGTCCTCACTAGGCTCAAGGGTTATTTAAAAAAAATAATAAGGTGTCCATTTAAAGAGAAGGGTTAGAAAATATTGCACATATGGCCCTCACAAAGACATGAAAATTCTGGCACGAAAACATATTCAGACGTCCATAAGAGCATTTTGCCACAAAAACAGACCAGTCCAGCCTCATCTTGCATTCTTCCTAATTAGTTTCCCCAGACGAGAAATTAAAATCCTCAGAGGACGACCCCGACTCATTAATTCGTCACGCTGTCCGTTACCCGTTGGCCTGTAATTAAGAGTTGCAAACCGAATCAAAGTGACAATGGGGGCTCAGCCTCCCTTTGCCTCCTCTGATCAGGGCTCGGCTCTCAAAAAAAAAAAAAAAAATGTAAAAACAATTCCACACGAAAATAACACGAACGCAGGAATTCTAGTGAAGTGCAGGGAAAAAGTTGTGCGCGGCGTGAACGGGGAGGGAAGATTACCATCAGCTACTGAAGTGACATGTCATCACAACAAACATGCCACAGATGAGGGCAGGCTGGTGGCTCAGGGGTGTTACGGCCTGTGTCAGGTGCCTTTGGGACAGCCGTGTCCCTTCTGATCATACGACAGCGGGAACACAAGCAGACACACACACACACACACACACACACACACTCACTCACACACCCCTCCTCCATTTGCTTTGGTTTGTTTCCCCACCCACTCGTATTCTTCCTATAAACTTTGTAGCGTGATCTGAGAGGCCGTCTGGCAACCTTCAGTTCCCAACTCACGTTCACCTTGGAACAACTTCTCCCCCCTTCCCGCCGTTCCACTTTCTTTTATCTTCTGAAGGTAAGAAAATTTACTCTGCACCCATGGACATGAAACTGAGTGTTTGATATCGGAACATCGGTTATTCGATGATACACGTAGGAAGTAAGCCGGTGGTTGGTATCGTACCAAAAAATACATATATATATATTTGACTTTTTTGGGACGGATGCCATTTTCCAGCTTTAACTTCTCTAAAAGTCCAGAGTTGAATCGAAGGACTGGACGGATGAGAATGCCACAGCCGGGGGCAGTTTATGCAAAAGCTTTTGCTTTTTGCCATGGACCGGCTCACCGTACAGAGAGAGTTGCATCTGAATTCCGCACCACGGTGTGCACCTGATTTGTTTATATTCAAATGAAATGATCATAAAAGTACAGACCCGACAAACAGTGCACATATTTCATTATATTTAAAAGTTTATGTTAGTTACACTGAAGTTGATTGCGGCGAGCTCTTGTGTGTGCACATGGAATATAAAATTGGCCAAGAAGAAATTGCCCTAATTGCTCTAGAAAAAGATTTAACACAAACCACTTGTACGGGGAAATAAGAAAATGACTGAAACTAAACACTGGTTCGAACAAGGTAAAAAAAAAAATAAAATAAAATAAACATGTTCCATTGTCCCCCAATCCACCAGTGTAAGGCTTTATGGGGGCCGCACACTGACAAAGTGGGGGGAAAAAAGGCTCCCTATTGTTGGGTTACGTTGGGGGAATTCATTAGTAGACATTCCGGGATGGGCACTGGCATCCTCACTATTGCTGGCGTCCCCACCCTGCTGGAGGGAACGGCAGAGAGGTGGGATCAGGCATTTGCATTTTGGTGAAGGTGCGGAGACTCATCCAAACGTGTGCTAAAGAAGAGGTAGAAGTGTTGAGAACAAAACATCTTCTTACTTCACCCACTGAAGTGCATTTTATGGCAAAGTGTGTGGTTAAAGCAATTTTAAGATCATCTAATGAAACAGGACCCTCCTGTTTCATCTTTCCTAAGTGTTCTTATTATATTATGATGTTCTGGCTGGAAATGTTTAGTTGTTTAACATTATTGTCTTCCTTTATTTAATTTTTCGTACCAATTTCAGCAAATAAAACTTAATTGATAACAATTGGAATTTTTATTCAAATGTGATTGGTACTTTATTAAATATGTACTACTGAAACACATGTGTTATATTTCACATAGACAAATGCCCATCCACTGACTGATCAGTTGGGAAAATAACATTTTTCTGAGGTCTCTTCATTTTCTTCCAGAGCTAGATTTGATAATCATAATTAGTAGTGAGTCTCAAATCCGTCAGAATCTTAAATGAATATACTTAGTTCTGAATTAATTAATTAAAAATAAGATTTGATCTTTTATATTTATGGCATTTATCAGACGCCCTTAACCAGAGCGATTTAATTCAGTAGTTACAGGGACAGTCCTCCTCTAGACACTCAGGGTTAAGCGTCTTGCTCAGTGTGTTACCCAATAGGCTTGAAATAAAAGGACAATTATTATATCATTATAAATAAATTATTTGCACTGGTGATATAGTGTACAGATTGAAGTTGTGATATGTGGCGAGTGGCTTGGACTACAAGAGTTTTAAAAAAAAAATGGTTCTGTAGTCAGATTTTTAAAAAATATAGTCTCCTGACAGAACAGGTATATGGACAAAACTAATGACATCGCAGTAAGCCATTCCTGTTCAGCACGTTTTCGCTGGGATCTTTAGCAGCTGCCAGACTCTACTTCACCATCACACTCGCAGGCCTATTAAGTGGATCACAAGCGATATCAGCGGCGGCAGAACACAAAAGTGGAGAGGGACATGCTGTTGGACAAGACCAGATAAGAGAATCTCAGAATAGCGACAGATTGCATAAACACATAGCACTTTTAAACAATCCATATGATTTATTGTAACTATTTTGAAAGGTAACCAATTGTTATTAATGTAATCATATAATGTATAATACTCAGTACTCATAAGTTGCACCAATAGGACCAAAAGTAGATACTTTTTTTATTTTTTTTTTAATTGTTTACTGTAGGTAATATTCTAATAATTTGAGATACTGAACATGTGACCTCAATATTCCCACAATTTTTTTTTTATCTTCAATAGATTAAAACCTGCACATCTAAGCAGCAAGGGAGCATCTTCCTCCAGAGCTCTCCAGCAGCTTCTGCACCGTCCCTCTTCCTCCGCCGCACAGCACACTCTTGCCTCCTGCTCGGAGAATGGAGAGAGTTCAGCACATGACGCGCTCCGCCATCCGCAGGGCGTCCAACATCGAGGTGAACCCGCAGACCAAGAGGAACCTGCAGGAGCTCTTCATCAACTTCTCCCTCATCCTCATCTGCCTGCTGCTCATCTACATCATCGTTTTGCTCATGTGACCCAGAGATGGCCAATCAGCCAACTCTGGGCCGAACTGAACTGGGCCAAGGGGTGGGGAATCTGAAAGGAAACTGGGTTGGGGTGGATGGAGGCGTACCATGAAAGCCTGATATTAAAAAAAAAAACAGCAGGAAATATGCTGAAATATGCACTATAAGAGTTATGTTTCTCACAACCATGTGATTATCACACTGAAATGAAACGATATACAACACAGTGCACTAAGAGGCATTACACATCATGTCTGAATTAATTTGTTTATTGTTTGTAACAGACAGAGGATTATTATAAATATATAAGAAGTGCATTTTTTCCATAATTGGCAAGACAGTTTATTTGAAACAGCAACGAATGGTCCATCAGATCTGTAAACGCAGCTACATACATAACAGCACCCACCCATTAGATGCCGAGAAATGCGCATGATTTCAGATACATTATGTAACAAAGAATGTGCATTACTGTCGAGATATTGCATAAAATAAATAAATAAACAAACAATACCCCCCCAATAAATAAATAAATAAATAAATAAAAATAAATAAAATCACAGTGAACCTCACAAAGAGTAATGGTGTCAATAGTTTTTTTTTTTTTTTGTTATCTGGACATGCGCTAGGGGTGCTCGCCTCGACCGTCAGAAAGAGAAGTACTGAGAGAGAAGCTCCTGCGGTTGCGTCTCTTTCGCCGCTACGATGCTTCCTTCGGTCTCATGAGGGCTGTGCGGGGGGGTCAAAACAACAGCTGTTACTCCAATGTCCCATCAACCTCTACACGTCTAAAGGCCTCACCCTCCTAAAACAATGGCACGCTACCATACTTCATCTCACAGATAAGCATCTCTTTATGCTTTCATTTTTCATGCACGCTAATCAAAATCAAACAAACAAGGTTTTCGCCCCAACCACACCTCAGTTTTAAATCATACAGTAGAGGCCAAAAGTTTGGACACACCTTCTCATTCAATGTGTTTTCTTTATTTTCATGACCATTTATGTTGGTAGATTCTCACTGAAGGCATCAAAACTATGAATGAACACGTGGAGTTATGTACTTAACAAAAAAAGGTGAAATAAGTGGTGGGCCGTTATTGGCGTTAACGTGCTGCGTTAACGTGAGACTCTTATTGGGCGATAAAAAAAATATCGCCGTTAATCTATTCACAAAGTTGGGTTGGGAGCTGGGTCTATACTACGCAAGCTATGATAACTTTCACCTTGATATTTTAGCATGGAGGTATACATAGCCGAATTGCACTGTAGGGGGCGAGAACGAGTCTTCGAACTGTGAAATTAACACATCAAAGGTGACGTGGTAACATGGATGCAGCTATGAAGCCGCCGGGTTTGCTTCAGGGAAAATGTATTTTTAAGAAGCTTCCCAATGGAAGCTTCCCAATAACTCCACACGTGTTCATTCATAGTTTTGATGCCTTCAGTGAGAATCTACCAACGTAAATGGTCATGAAAATAAAGAAAACACATTGAATGAGAAGGCGTGTCCAAACTTTTGGCCTGTACTGTACATAAACACAGCCAGGCCAATATTGGTTCAAGGTGCATAATGCTGGTCTTAAAATATAACGAATGGGAGAAACTAATTGGCTGACGTCGGTAATCACGTCTCGCACGTTGGACACGCCACTGACCGCTCTACAGCGGTTATCAACCACATGCTGCCAGACAGCTACAGCCTGAGCTCCAGTAAAGTAAAAAAAATTATAATAAGAGATGTGCTGTCTTGTTGTTTTATAGATATAAAAGTCTTATCATTCTGCCTTTATGACGGGCAAATATAAATGCAGTATGAAATATATATATATATATACACACACACACACACACACACACACACACACAGACACACACAGCATATATATTTGCCCGTCTTGAAGGCAGAATGATAAGACTGCGGGCTCGGATGACGTGGCACAGTAGAGTGAAAGAAGCCTTTTCAGCCTCCACACCCTGCGCAAGTAAGCAGCTTAGACATATTCCAAGCAGCATGCCGCAGTAAAGAATGCCTGCAGAGTTAATGCCGTTTACCACTTTCACACTCGCCAGCAGGGAAAATTCAGCACTGGTCTCACTAGCTTAAACTGCATTCTGCATACGGAGGAAAACATCACTACAGAACATATCACTATACATAAATGCATCACAAGTAACTGTTCTACCTACATATCCATTTTTGAAATGGGGGGAATACCACTTAAAAAAATTGTGGGTCACTTAAATAAAATACACAAGCTGAGCGCAAATGCATGAAGCAGGAAAGAGCTTTATAATGCAATGTCTAAGAAGTGGGAACACACAGTAAAAATGAAACCCACATATAAAGAGCTCGAAATCTGAAGACACTGACACCAGTATGGGAGTTAGGTGGGGGCTGGAAGGGGGGGCTCCATGCAGTACCTTCACACAAACATGCATTTTGCCAAAGCAATCATAACGTGACATGTTGCATGCTTTTTTTTGCATTCCAATGCCATTATAAATATACTGATGTGTCCTTACAGGACACAGAATATACACAGTATAAATTTGCTACTGTATTGTATGGAAATAAAGAAAATGTAGCCATAGTGTTTTGTGGAGTTTACATACTGGTTATGCATGATATGAACCAGTAAAATATGCCAGTTTCCCATGCATATCAACAACTATTATGGGACACAAACATACGTTGTGCTTCACTGTTTGGCAACACGATGCATAGAAAAGTGAGACAAGCACTGTGGACAATAGCTTATCCAGAAACAAACCAGACCAAACAAGCGGGCATCTCTGTCACGGTCAACTCAAATACAGAAAAATGTGACTACGACAGTGAAACCAATGGCAGACAGCCGCTCTGTGGGATAGTCATGTCTGTTACCATGGTTACCGTGTGTCGATGGCGAGGTGGAGCTCACCTCCGCAGCGTGTCGGCCTCAGCTGGAGGGGCCGGTGGCGGCAGAGCTTTGTTTGTGTGGAGCTCACAGTGGTGAACGGGGGAGCTGGGGACAGACTCTAGCCTAGCCCCCCGCCCCGCCCCTTCCACAACACTTAGGTTCGGAGAGCTGACGAACCTGTCTGCAGTTTTTCTACCCTTTTGCTACATCAAGAGGACACACACAGAAAAGCGTTGGGAGGACTAGTGCAGGTCAACGTCTTCCTGCTCATTTTTTCACCCGGAGCTCATTAGTCATGAAAGCAATTCCATATATCTACGGAGCTACGGAAACTCAAACACTGGCAAAACAAATAATGGCTTGGAAAGCAAAGAAGAATTCAATGTCCGAACATGAATAAATAATAAACACGGACAATGATGCACACTTCAGGTTAAAAAGAAAAAAAAAAAAGCTTCCATCGCAGAGTTGAAAAAAGGGGCAAAACTAAAATATGACGTCATGCAGAAAGATCCATTCTGTTACATTTAAGAAGATCTAGATGCATAAATGCATCATATTAAAAGCAGTCTGTATAAAGCAAATAAATTCATGATGGGCCTTTGTGTTTATTTCATTTTTACAGAATATTAAGTAATATTAAGGAGCAACACATTTCACACACACTTACCTTTATCAGCGGATTGATAACGCCAACGTTTGGGCCGGCGTTAAACACTTTACTGAAACCGGTCTCTCTGTTCACCAGCTCCAGCTGATAAATTTTTTTATCATCCTGAGCACATGAAAGGATTAAATATAAAAAAAAAAAAAAAAAAAACACACAATGATGAGTGCGAGGATCCAGCACCGTGTCCTGATTTAAGACTATAAATAGACACTTGGGTCTGTGCTGCTGCACCGACACGACTGCTGAAGTACAGGCCGGTGACGAATTAAGAGGAAAAACCGGAATAATGGCGTGCAGGAGGTCATTCGTTTGTCAATACCTTTAGAGGGAGGAGCCACTGAGCGACCCTGATGAGACTAATGTTGATGGGACATCAACAGGACACGTGTCACCGATTGGTTGATAAATGTGAAATTTTGCAAATCATACATTGATCAGCCATAAAATTAGCACCACTGACAGGCACCTGGCAACGGTCATCATTTTGTCCTTGGAGGTGATGTTTCGGAAGTAAACACAATACTGAGTCCAAATTCTCCAGATCTCGCTCCAAACAAGGTCCAGTCCGAGGAGGCTTGAGGAGTCAGGGCCATTTTGGCAGCAATAGGGCTTCCTGCTCAATATAGGGACATAATGTCTGATCTGTGTATAAGACCTTCAGTGGGAGATTTTTGGGCTAAATTCACACCACCAAATGTCAGGTTAGCTTTTGTTAGAATGATATCCATCCCCCTGGTAGAGGGACGGAGACTGAAGAAAATGAAGAATTCCCATGAATTTGAATGTAAAGTTAAAAACATTTGGTATCTGTGGAACTTGCCGGAATACCCACCACCAGTTTCTTGACCAGAGCCTCCCTTTCGGACACAATTTCCTTCAGCTCTGCAATGGTCTGGAGATCTTCATGTCTGCTCTCTCTGTTCCTTAGCTTCTCCTCTGTACCGTCCAATCTGAACAAAACCAAAAATTTAGCAACACGCAGTTGATGCTCTAACCTGGTGCAAATGACACTTAATACAATGATCACCTGCTTCAGCCAATGAGATTTGGAACACGAATATGTCAGCGTTTAAAGAAAAGTTCTGTTCTGGCTCAACATTTTCTTTTAGTCAAATCTATTTCATATTTAAAACAAGGTTATTTTATTATGATATCATTGTTAACTTTTAGACTCACGAATACTCTACATCCATTCCAGACACAGAAGACGCTCTGATTTTATCCACGTATTTCGACCACACATTTTTTTTTCCTTTTCCAAATAATGAGTCTCAGCCATCTGCTAAACAATCACAACCACTGAGCAAAAGCACCGTCCCCACACACTGCTCCCCGGGCACCTGTCATGGTGCCCCCTGCTCACCAAGGGTGACGGTTAAATACAGAGGACACATTTTGTTGAGTCACCGTGTGCTGTGCTGCAGTGCTTCACAATCACAATCACTTCACTTTCTACAAGTATCCTCAAATCTAATTAATGCCGCAAATTTGAATTGAAGAAGTGACATCATCCGTGCGACCAGAAGGGAAATACTGCATAAAAATTATAACGTGATTAATTGAGGGGAAATAACATCTCATTTAGTTCATAAGGCCCACATTGTGCATTGCCCTGTTGTGGTCTGGAATATTTCTATTAAGCATATAGCTTTATTCAAAGACAAACCCCCACCCAGCGAAGTGATGCAGGAAGTGCTGAAGGTCCCTGCTTTCCATCATGAAGAGGCACTCACATGATCTGCAGAGCCGAGATCTTGTCCTTCAGCAGCTCCTGGGCTTTGTTGAAGTCTGACAGCATGATCTGTGCCTCCCTGTTGTGCATCGCGTTCATCTCAGCCATTTCTCTCTCGTGTCTCTTCGACAGGTCCTGCTCGTGGGCTCTAAAACGAAAGAGCAGCGCAAAAAGTGTGAAATGCATGAATTACCGTGCGCGTATATTTACCGCACTGAATCGGTGCCTGGGTCCTCATCAGCGTAAAAAACGGAGACGCCTATCCGTCTGGTCCGTCTCCCGCAAAGGAAATTACGTTAATCCGAAGAGAAGAGCGCGTTCTTGGCGTCCCATGAGATGTGTTATTTCTGCCCATCCCTCGGCCTGAGTCATGCGGGCCCGGGGGCATTAGGGGCGCCGCGCCGGCAGTATTGGCCGCTTCCGACTCCTCTCTGCATCTGTGTTACCGAAGCGCTCGGCGGAATTAGGCCCCTTGGCGTTCCCAATTTGGCTTTTCATGCGAGGTCTCCCCCACTGAGATGCTCGGCGCCAACATCAGCATCTGCCGCTGAGCTCACGGGCCAGGGCGCCCCGCTGCTGTAGCTTTACCGCTCTCCATTTACCGAACCCGTGGAAAGTGGAATGTTACAGACAAGGTTGTGTTCAACACTCGTTCAAAATGTTGCTTTGCTGTCGGGGTGTGACAAAGAGGTACAACAGTCACGGTAAATGGAAAAAGTCATCTGGCATTTAATATAACGGACTTCAATATCAATACCAGTCAAGCTGACCCCATCGGCAGACTAATATCGATCTGAAAGCGTTAGAATCCCTTACCGGATCTGCAGGTTGGCTTCGCTGCGAATGCGTAGCACCTCCTTCCCTTTGAGCTCCAGCTCTTTAGTAAGCGTGCCGATTGTTTCGTTCAAGTTGTGGACCTCATGGTCCAGGTCCACGACGCGCTTCTTTCTGCAGGTCACTTCCTGCTGCAGGTCAGAGATCTGGCTCCGAAGCTCCTGCTCCTGTGGAAGGGCCAGATGTAGAGTGTGAACAGGGCCCTGTGGCACCGCTGGCCGATTGCACACTCGGACGGCGAAATGTCCTTTCTAGACGAAGCCACGCTCGGGCAGCCGGCGATATCAACCTACTTTCATTTAATTAGGATTTTTCCTGAATCTTCTTACCGAAAGCAGCGAGAGACTTCAATGCCAGGCCTTCCGGGCTTATGAAAAATGTAACTAGGTCACATTAAAAGACACACCAATGTACTGTATTGTCAAGCAAAGCCAGATGTATGTGTGCGTGGAGAAAAGCAAGAGAACGTTTTTCACTATCTGTAATCATATCTGTAACATCAGATCTTAAGGGTTCCTGTGGTTGTGGGTTTTACGATAATGAAGTCAGGACAAGACCTCAGTCAATCTGATCATTTACACACGACGCCCCTGCTTAATCCGTACACGAGCCCCATCCCATCATTAATAAACGGGGAGCGGCAGGATGGGTGAGACTTTCTGTACGACAAATCAACTGTGCCCGGGGAAGAGGGGGAGAAAACCAAAATTAAAATGAAAACATGGAAACATCTCCAATGTGCAAATGGAAGAATTCCCATCCCTGATAAACAGAACATGCTCCCACCAGGGGCCCGCGACTAAATACTCTTACGTGATTCTGCTGGCGCTCGAGAGCGTGCTCCTGCTCGCGCTTGGCGGCCGCGTTCTCCTTGATGTGGATCTGCCGCATGTGCTCGATGGCGGTGGCGTGCAGGTGGTTGAGCTCGGATCGGAGGGACGCTGCGGTGGAGGGGACACGGGGACAACATCAACGTTTGACTCCAATGGTCAACAAAGCAAAGCCTTTCTTAAAACTTTTTTTTTACTGCTTCATAAAATCCATATCAAGTTGGCGAGGGACTAAAGCTGGGCAAAAAATGTTTACATCTGGACTGAGACCTGAAGATCTTCAACATTATATTAACACATAAAGCAAAACATGATAAATAGAGTGCAGGCCAAAAGTTTGGACACACCTTCTCATTCAATGTGTTTTCTTTATTTTCATGACCATTTACGTTGGTAGATTCTCACTGAAGGCATCAAAACTATGAATGAACACATGTGGAGTTCTGTACTTAACAAAAAGTGGAGACCTGGTCTCCACAGTCACCGGACCTGAACCCAATCCAGATGGTGTGGGGTGAGCTGGGCCAACAAGTGCTAAACAACTCCTTCAAGACTGTTGGAGAAGCATTTCAGGTGACGACCTCTTGAAGCTGATCGAGAGAATGCCAAGAGTGTGCAAAGCACACAATGAACCAGAAGACCCAGGTTCAAACCCCAATTACTACCATTGTGTCCCTGAGCAAGACACTTAACCCTAAGTTGCTCCAGGGAGACTGTCCCTGTAACTACTGATTGTAAGTCGCTCTGGATAAGGGCGTCTGATAAATGCTGTAAATGTAAATGTAAACTGTACCCCGGAAAGTTGTCCCTCTCTGACTCCTTCCTCATTTTGTTTTGTGCAGGAAGGGTCAAAGTGTGGGGGGTGTCAACAGTGGGGCCTGTCCAAGCCCATTGAGGCATTCTGTATGCGATTTTGGGCTAAATAAGAAATAAGTGTTGTTGTTGTTGTTGTATAACCGCCCAGCCCTGCGAGGGAGCGTGCTTTACACGGTGGAGTTGGAGGAGAGGATCGCGGCGGGGGCTCCGATTCTATTCCCTGCCCTGCTCTAATGGAATTCATGGTTACTGTTTTCAGCAGTGCAGTTCTTCAAAGTGATAAGAGCGATATGACCGGAGAGAATGTTCTCCCACCCAGCATGGCTTTCCCCTCGTCCTCCAGTTCAAAGCGGAGTGTCTGCAGCTCCTGCTCAGACTGCTGCCTCAGGATGTCCAGAGTCTGCCGATGGGCGTCCCGCAGGGCACGTAGCTCCTCTCGCTGCTCGTGCTTCATACGTTTCTCCAGCTCCTGCACAAAAACAAATCACGTTCAACCCGGACATTCGCCCCAAGGACAGAGTCAAGAAAAGACACATTCTCACACACACACGAGATGAAAAGAGCCTGGGACACCATTCAGGTTACCCATGGACAATCGAGAGCATTTTGATGTTGGACCCAGGGTCCACCAAGCATTCCGAAGGCCAGTTAACCAGATAATGGAAGGGACGTCCAACCTGCTGGCATGTGCTGAATTAAAAATGAAACGCGGATGCTTTCTGGGAGATCAGACACTTTCCGAGCTCCGTGTTCGCCGAAAGAGAATGAAAGCGGCCCTTTTTTGTTCATTTATTTATAGGTAGTCCCGAGTGTGGTGAAAGAAGCTCGAGCGCCGCCTTTTTTTTCCCCCCGCAACAGGCCCGACGCTCCTGTTCGGAGTACAGTGAGAATAACGCGAAGAGCTGCTTTCTCCCGAAAGGGCTGGTGCTGATGCAGGATCCAGAGCTGTGGCTTGAAGAGCATGAAACAACAAAATTGAAAGCCAGTGACTTGAAAACCCACTTGTTCAAAAAGTATTTCAGACGAATCTGACACTTACACGTGCACATACACTGCACAAAATAATTAAATAAATAAGTAAATTAAAAAAAAAAAAACTTTTCTTCATCTAGCACGTAACAATTTCCGAGCATGTTCTTTTTCGGACAAGTTAGGCCTTATCAGGGCTCTTAGTTTTGTAAACTCAAAATCTGTAGAATTGCTGGTGTCTTCCTCTTGTAAGTCGCTTTGGATAAAAGCGTCTGCTAAGTAAAGTAAAGTAGTACTTTTTATCACTGACCTGAAAACCCATTTTCACCTGGACACTGAGGAAAAAAAACAGCACCAAACTAAGGACCGGAAGGAAAATACCGATGGGGCGTTGGAGAGCGGCGTCCACATGTTCTGCCGTTTGATTAACCCACATAGACAAGCACCTCTCCAAGACTTGAAATAGCTACTCTCTGCAGGCCCGTTCTGAATGGTCAGGTCTGAGCGTGGACGCCGGGCGCCCCACCTACCCTGAGGTTGTGCTGGCGCGCCTCCTCCATGGCCTGCATCGCGACGCAGTGCGCCTCCTGCAGCCGGTGCTCCTGGTGCTGGTGGTCGCGGGCCAGGTCCCGCATCTGCTGGGCCAGGCGCTCGCGCTCCTGGCTGAACTGGGCCTGCAGCTGCTGCAGTGTGTGCTTGGACTGGGAGAGCTGCAGCTCCAGGCTCTGCTTCAGCAGGGAAATCTGAGAGAAGGGGAACGAATGAGCCGTAAATCATTTTAGTCGGGCCGGGTCCAGCTTGCCTGTAGTACCTTACCTTTCCATCTGATTCGCTGCTAGTAAATTTGTTTCAGTGATTGTTAAAAGTGAAAGTGAAGTGATTGTGAAACACTGCAGCGCGAAATGTGGCACCTCGGCGGATCGGGATTCGAACCGGCAACCTTCTGACTACGGGGTCGCTTCCTTAACCACTAGGCCACCACTGCCCCAGGAAAACGTTTCACTTTTTTTTTCAAATGCAAAGCCTTTTAGGCTCGATTACAGTTCTAATAAAGTCCTCAACGGCAACGGTTCTTGGCCCCAACGCTCCACTGTTGCACATACATCGAAACACCAGTGGCTTGTTTTCCCCCGTGCTGAATAGGACGCGGCACATTCATTAGGCTCTGATAATCTGCATGATCCCCCTCGGTAGCGGTCGTCCCTAGATGTCTACAGCAGATATCACAACTGACGTACTCTGTGTACGAAAAAAAAACAAAAAAAAACTGAAAAGGCAACAGCAGTGGCATTAAAACGCTTATACGGAACATTTTTTCTAAAAGAATTGAAATTGTTCTTTTGTTGAAACGGTTCTCTTGAACACACCATAGAGCACTGCATTTCAATGTACTGTGATATCATTACATAATGATATTTTATGCTATTATGAAATTCTGTGAGATTCCCAGCTTTAGAGTCCAGAATGGAGAAAGTAATGAACCTTTGTTCATTAAAACATAGACACCTCATGGCACCAATTCACCGTTACGCTCAGGTGTTTTCCGGAAATAGAAGTTGCCTTTTTGTAGTCACTCCCCTGTCTTGCTTTGACTTGTGTGATATGCTACGTGATCCCGGTTCGTATAAAACGATCACATTTCATCGCGCCGTGCGCCTGTGCCCGACTCACAGGGGCGTGGTTGGTTCTTTCTTAAATCTGTGCATTTCTCCAAATCTATGATACATTCGATCATACATTCCTTACAAAAGAATTGACATTATTCTAAGGCAAATTATGACCACATGATGAAGAAATGAAATAACCATCTGTAATTTACTTGTAAAAGGAGACACGCGGCTGCGAAGGTGCTGGAAGATGGAAGCAAAGTACGTGGTTCACTACGTAAAGTCGGCAGAGTTACTGCAGACCTGCGCTAGTTTTAAGACGTTGTAAATCTAGTCTCTAGCGCGGTCTTACGGGAGCTACATCCGTCGTTATACGGTGATGTATTAATATTCCCAAACTTTTCAAGACCTGGACAATTCCAAGCCAGGTTTTTAATGACCGTTAGAGCACCGGTTGCACTATCACAACATTACAGCCCCTAGATCTTGAGCCCTGCGTGAAGGAGCGCTCCTACTGCTTGACTCATAATTACCCTGTGGGCTTTATTAAAGAGGAACTGAACCGGCTCCTGCCCTTGGCCCGAGAAGGAAAAAAAAACCATTTGGATGCCCTGGACGTGACCCCACAGACTCTGGTCCAGATTCTCACATGCACACGGGCTCTAGAGGTAATACTGAGGCTGGATTCCAACCCGGCAGAGTCCCGTGGGTTTCGCCCTTCCGACATCATTCGAACTAGTCACTGGAATAGTCTGAGAAATGGAGGAATGAATTGCCTTTTTTATGTTGGACAGTCAGAGCTCGTTCTGGAGTGGAGAGGAAACGCCAGTCAAGATGTGACAAATAATTTTTTTTTTTGGTCACGTACACACGGTCTACGCGGAGGCGTTATTTTATTAAAACATTAATGAGAAACGCGTCGCCTCAGGCCTCCTAAATACAGCCGGGGGAATGAATCTCGGCGCTCCACGAAGAGAGAAAAGGACAGAGCGGACAGTCTGAAGGGACGAGGCCACGTTCGCCACGTGAGTCGCAGGCTTTCTGGGACATTCTGCCGCATCAGGTTAGAGCAGCACTTTCAACCCACATGATGTGCAGGACAGAAGTTCAACTAAAAAAAGATTGCATCCTTCGCTTTCATAACGACAACATTTAGATTAAGGGAAACTAAACCCATCATCGCAATTATGAAACTCATTATTCTTTATTTCAGCACATTAAGTGATTCATCTAAATAATGGGGAAGCGTGAATTAGGAAACAGCTCCTTTGAAGAAAATTGAAAATTGCAGCACTGCTACAAAAATCTCCCTGTAAGTCCTTAAACTAATTAATTAATTAATTACATTCTATTTGGGTCACATGACCATTAATAGCCTCAATAGAGCTAATTAGCAGGGGAGGGAGCAGCAGCATCGAGTTTTTGCGATCATTGAGAACAATCGAGCATCCGTCAGTCAGGGGAGCGTCTTTACATCATCCTCCCATCCATTCCATACCTTCGGGTCACCGGACAGTGAAAGTGAAGTGATTGTCATTGTGAAACACTGCAGCACAGCACACGGTGACACAACGAAATGTGTCCTGTATTTATCAATCACCCTTTGTGAGCGGTGGGCAGCCATGACAAGCTGCCAAGGGAGCAGTGTGTGGGGACGGTGCTTTGCTCAGTGGCAGCTTGGCGGTGCGGGGGATTCGAACAGGCAACCTTCTGATTACGGGTCCGTTTCTTTACCCACTAGGCCAACCACTGCTCCAAATTATGATATTATGTGACCGGAGGTATTGTTAAGAACATTCTTTGTGTCTTGAATAGGCAGCCAGCTGACTGAGCAAGTCACAAGTGTCAAGTCCACACTTTTGTGCGACAGTGACTTATATCAAAAAAAAAATATTTTACCCACAAATATTTTACCCACAATGAGAAAAGTGTGCAGGTAAAGGGAGAGGATTCATGAAGATTCATAGATTATCTCTGGCCAATAATAAGAATAATAATATAAGAATAGATCCAGACAAATGGCTTGCCAAACAAACCTGCTCCAGCAGATCTTCCACCTTCCTCTGCCAGGCTTCTCTGGCTGCCATCATTTCCAGGTCCTTCTGATGGGACAGCTGGTTCAATGCAGCCTGCCTGTCAGTCTCATGCTCTTCCCTCAGCTCCGCCCTCAGGGACTCAAGCTCCGCCCTGACGAGAGACGCAGCAGTGAGAGCGCCGGTCATTAGCAAACGCTAATCCTCAGAGCTCAGGGATTTGTCATGGCCGTCGACGCGACTGCGGCCCGAGACGGGGACGCCATGGAAACAGTGATGGGGCGAGATCTACCTCAGAGCATCCGTCCATTTCTGGTCCAAGTCTTCAGCCATTTTCTCCATCTTCTGTTTCTCCTCGGTTTTGATGGAGATGATCTTGGCCTCGTGGTGTTGCTTCCGGCTCTCAATCTCCTCCTGTGCGTAAAAAGATAAATGGCAGGGATAATGCCACTGAGATTGGAACCCTGTCTCATTTTTAGACCGCAAAGCCACAAAGAACGGAACAAAGGCAACAGCCTCTGCTAAATGGGGATTGGTTTCTGCTTGAATTACTCTGTCACGGCCGTTAATCCCTCTCTCTCTCTCGTTCCACACATGAGATCCTGCAGTGCCCGTCACGTCCTTACCTGCAGGTCAGTGAGGATGCTGCTGGTCTCCCTCACCCTGGCTCTGGTGGCGTCCAGCTCGATGAGAAGCTTCTCCTGGGTCTCCTTCAGGCAGGTGATGTGGCCCTCGGCGGACTGCAGATTGAGCTCCTTGTCCCTCACTAACTCCCGCAGATGTGACACCTACGCACAGCCAACGCACACACAATCAAGTCTGGTCCCATTCAAAAACAATCTGATTAATTACTTTCAGGAGAAATTTTGGCAAATTTATTAAAAATAAAAAAAAAACAGATGAAATCACAGCTACATAAGTATTCACAGCTTTTGCTCAAATACTTTGGAGAGGCACGTTTGGCAGCAATTACAGCCTCAAGACAATATGATGCTACAAGCTTGGCACATCTATCCTTGGCCAGGTTCGCCCATTCCTCTTTGCAGCACCTCTCAAGCTCCATCGTGTTGGATGGGAAGCGTCGGTGCACAGACCTTTTAAGATCTTCCCAGAAATGTTCAATCACATTCAAGTCTGGGCTCTGGCTGGGCCACTCAAGGACATTTACAGAGTTGTCCTGAAGCCCCTTCTTTGATATCTCGGCTTTGTGTTTGGGGTCCTGCTGAAAGATGGACCGTTGCCCCAGTCGGAGTTCAAGAGCGCTCTGGAGCAGGTTTTCATTCAGGATGTCTCTTTACGTTGCTGCAGTCATCTTTCCCTCTATGCTGACTATAGAGTTCCTGCAGCTGAAAAACATCCCCACAGCATGATGCTGCCTACACCATGCTTCACTGTAGGGATCGTGGAGCCTGGCATTCACACCAAATGAATCAGACCTGAGAATTTTGTTTCTCACGGTCTGGGAGTCCTTCAGGTGGCTTTTGTGCCTTTAACTAAGGAGCAGCTTCCATCTGGCAACCAAACAGGCCGGATTGGTGGATTGTTTCAGAGATTGTTGTCCTTCCAGAAGGTTCCCCCTCAGTCCACAGAGGGCCTCTGGAGCTCTGACAGAGTGCCCAGTGGGATCTTGTTCTCCTCCCCGACTAAGGACCCCGATCATTTAGAGCATTTATCAGATCGCTCAGTTTAGATGGTTTGGCAACTCTAGGAAGAGTCCTGGTGGTTTTGAACTTCTTCCACTCAAGACAATCCTGTCCGGACAATTGCTTTGACTTCATGCTTGGTTTGTGCTCTGACATGAACTGTCCACTGTGGGACCTTATATAAACAGGCGTGTGCCTTTCCAAATCAGGTCCAATCAACTGTTCATGGCAAAGGCAATAAATTTGCCAAAACCCCAAGTTAAAATTTTTTTCACATTGTTATTATGGGGTGTCGTGTGTAGAAAGGAAATTTTATTTAGTCATTTTGGAATAAAGCTGTAACATAGCAAAAAAGTGGAAAAAGTGATGCGCTGTGAATACTTTTTCAGATGTGCTGTAGGTCTGGGGTAAAAAATATTTATAGACTAACACAGGCTCACATACGTACAGGGCCATGAGTTCAGAGTGGGAGTGGCTTTGAATTTAATAGGATTTCAGAGTAATTACTAACTAAATGAAGTACCAGACAGGTTTCCACAATCCACATGAAATATAGATTCATTTTCATTCTGCAGCCCTACAATGTCACGTCAGAAATGTTCAATCGTGTTCAAAAGGTATTAATTCCCTGAGATGTGCACAAAACGAGGTTCTAGAGCCCGTGTTCTAAATATAGTCCTGCGTCAACGATGCATATCATTTTCATATTTAGCTGAGATAAGCAATTAACTAATAGCAGATTATTTCGGAGCAGCTACCCCAACTTGCCTCCTGATTAGCTATGCTGAGTTTGGCACTGAGCTCCTCCTTGAGGTTCTCCAGCTGCTGCTGTAGGTGGTTCCTCTGCTCTTCTAAAGCAAGGCGACGAATTTCAAACTGCTGCCCCATCTCCTGCAAGATGAAGACAGGGACAGGAGACGCGGTCTGACATCGAATGCATTTCGAACAAAGAGGGACAGGGAGTCCTTCATTCTCCCTGAATTACAAAAATACAGCTGACATCTGAGACAGACCCTCCAGCTTTTCGCCATGTTGCATTCATGTCAAAACCATGAATTTAGCCCATTTTTTTATAACCCATTACAGAATTTACAACAAAAATTACTGCAAAATCCTTCATGTGATGTTACAAGTGTTGTTCAACACCTGCTGGTGGCAGTATTTCCCATGCACGGCAACACTGCTGTCACCTTCGTGCCATTTTTAAGTGAGCCCTCATTTTATGTTTTACTACGCCTATGAAGACCTTGGATGGTGCTTACATGGTGCTGAAATCTGTTCAGGATTTGGAGCAAACATGGCACGAAATCTGTGAAACGTGAAATCCCGGGGGACTGATAAAAGAGAAACGACCTCAGGGGGTCACGCGCTCACCGTGACCAGCTGGTTCTTCTCCCGCTCTGCAGCGTTCCGCGCGCTCTCCTGCAAGGCCCTGTGTTTCTCGGTCAGCTCCTCTAAAGCCTGCGCCTGGCCTTCCTTCAGGTGGGCCAGTTCCTCTTCGTACCTCGCCCTCACCTGCAACAGCTCCAACTCGCAGTTCTGCTTCTCCTCTCCGAGGGTCTGATGAGGAAATAAGCGACAGGTTCCACGATGTTTGGCTTGCTTCTCTGACAATTTTGAGTCTAGTATAGCCTTGTAGAAAAAAAAAATACAATCTTATTTCTCTATTTATATAGTGAGCCTAAATCTGAAATTTTTGTATTATTTGTTGTGTGTGTCATTTGCAATTTTGGTGGTGTTTTACAAGCATAAAAAATATATTACATTTAAAATAAAGAAATAAATGAATAAATACAGTATATTACAGTGACTAATGGAATAAATAATCTCTATTGGTTCTCAAAAATGTCTCAAAATTTTTATGTGTTTGAAATGAAAACAGAATACAGCAGCCAAATCTAATTATTTTTATCATTTGACAAACATCTAGCAAGAAATGTTTCTCATTGAAACTTGCATTCGGAAACTACCACAGCAGCCATATAACAATAATTCACGACTGCACAAATACAGGAAGTGAAAGTGAAGCCACGATGGGTCTAGCGCCCCTGCTGGCTGATTGCAGTACGGTCCGAACCCCATGTGGTTTCCATGTCAACAGCTTACTTTTTCAATCTAAAGTTCTTCATTCCAAAAGTGCTGGACTGAACTGGACTGGACCGTGTTAGTCGTGCATTGAATGAATATTCTGCAATATCTTTTCTTCCCTACTTGAACCCCCAACTTCCCTGGCTCCACCCTCAATAATTGCATTTAGCATCACTGATCTAGATGTAATGCACACGAAGGACTATCCTTGCTCCTCGCTGGAACTGAGACCACAGACCTTCAAAACAATCATTTCCAAAATACCGATAGTCGCCTACAAAGCCAAGGAAGGGTCAGCAGCGTCCTACCTCAGATGCCCCCATCACTCCTCGTCATGCACCTCGACCTCTCCGATCCTCCAGCACTGCTCCACTGGTACCAGGAAAGCATTCATCTAGACTCTTCTCTGTCTTGGAGACTAGGTGAACTTCATTCAACTAGATGTTCCTACAGCTGACTCACTAAAGATCTTCAAATGCAAACTAAATACTTTTCAGATCAGGTCCTAGTGAACTAAATGATGGATTTCAATGATGGACAGAAGGCTACCTTCTCCAAAGCGAGGATCTGCTGCCGCTGCTGCTCGTCGAGGGTCTTGCTCTTGGCTTGAAGCTCCTCGCCTTCCTCCTCCAGCTTCAAAATCTTCTCCTTCAGGCGGCTCTGCTCCAGGTCCAGGTCCCTGATGGTGGCCTCATGGCTCATCTGAGTGGCCTGCAGCGAGCCGATCTGGCCTGGGGGGGGGGGGACATTAAAAAGAAGACTGGATCAGACGAGGCCTCCGTACGGTGCGGAACTCCCGACTGGAGGCGTGGCTCCTGGCTCTCACTGGCTTTGAGGAGAATTTCGTTGGCCTGCTGTTGCACTCGGTCGCGGCTGCCCTCCAGCTCGTACTCCGTGTCTTTCAGCTGCATCACCCAGATCTCCCCGTCTTGTACGGCCTCCTCCAGCTGCCTGTGCAGCTCCTGCAACGCGGGGAGAGGCGGAGCTCAGCGTGATTGGTCCGGACATCTTGCGGCCTTTGTGGCCGAGGCGGGCGGGGGGGGGTCGGCGTACCTTTATGTTGCACTCCGCGCCGTTGAGCGACGCCTGCAGCCTGTTGTTCTTGTCCCGGTTCTCGCGCGCCTCCTCCTGCGCCCGCTGGAGCTCGGCCCGCAGCTTGGCGAGGGCCCGCTGGAGCGCCGCCTCCTGCGCATGGAACTCCTTCCGCAGCTCCACCTCCGTCCGCTTCCACGCCAGCAGGTTCTCGGTGGTGAGCTGCTGCGTCCGCCTCATGGCCTCCAGCTCGCGCTCGTAGAAGGCCTGGGCCTTGCTCAGCTTGGCCTCGTACTCCTCCGCCGTGCGGACCTTCTCGCGCGCCAGCTCCTCCGCCCACTCCATCAGCGCCTCCAGCTCCGCGCGGTGAAGCCCGGCCAGCTTCTCCTGGTCCACGGTGGAGCTCGTGCTCTGGCTCTGCTGGCTCTGCCGCAGCTCCTGGACCTCCTGGCGGTGCGCGGACTTGAGCTCGTCCAGCGCCCGCCACTTCTCCTGCTCGAACTGGGCCTGCACCTGGCTGAAGGAGCGCAGCTTCTCCTCAAAGTCGTGGCGCATCTCCTCCACCTCCCGGGACATGGAGACCACGCGCTGCGTGTGCTGGGCCTCGGTGCACAGCTGCGTGTCCTCCATGCGCTGCCGGTACATCTCGAACTCGGCCAGCGCCTGCCTCTTCATGTGCTCGTGGAGCTCCACCGACTCCTCCAGGGACTGCAGTCGCCGCTTCAGGTCGGCCTCGTCGCCCATCTTGCTCTTGTACTGAAGGATCTTCTCGCGGGTCTCGGTCAAGATGTGCTGGACCTCGTCGTCATGCGCCTCCCTCAGCGACTGGATGGCGTCCTCATGCTCGTCGTTTTTGGTGTTTAGAGCATAAATGACCTACGGAAAGTAGGAAGCGGCTCGGTTTAACACGCTAGCCATGAAAAACCTGGAAAAGTCATGGAATTTGGAAAGACAATTTTCCAGGTTTTTTAAACATTTTAAGGAAAAGTAATTAAAATGTGATTGACAAATGAAGGTATAAAATGAAGCACATAGTTCCTGTAAGACTGCATGAGAAAAGTTTTTCTATGTTTACAACTACAATGTCTGTAGTATCTTGGCAGCGGTGTCCTAGCGGTTAAGGAAGCGGCCCCGTAATCAGAAGGTTGCCGGTTCAAATCCCGATACGCCAAGATGCCACCGAGGTGCCACTGAGCAAAGCACCGTCCCCCCACACTGCTCCCCGGGCGCCTGTCATGGCCGCCCACTGTTCACCAAGGGTGATGGGTTAAATGCAGACAGTGCACACAGTGAAATTTGTCCTCTGCATTTAACCCATCATCCTGAGTGAACAATGTGCAGCCATGACAGGCGCCCAGGGAGCAGTGTGCTTTGCTCAGTGGCACCTTAGTGGCATCTTGGCGGATCGGGATTCGAACCGGCAACCTTCTGATTACGGGGCCGCTTCCTTAACCGCTAGACCACCACTGCCCCCGCTAGGCCACTACTGCCCCAATAACCGCTGGAACATCATCCCAATAAAACCCGGAGTGGAAATGCGCTTCTGCGTGGACCATCTACACTCAGTATTGACAGGGACAGTCCCCCCCTGGAGACACTCAGGGTTGAGTGTTTTTCTCAGGGACACAATGGTAGTAAGTGGGGTTTGAACCTGGGTCTTCTGGTGCACAGCTGAGTGTCTCACCCACTAGGTGCTACCACCACAGCATGATCGCATTGCTGTGTATGTGAGTGATTCATTAATTATACACAACGTGCGTTAAATTACATGACGTCATGTAATTGTAGTATAAATATTATATATTATAAGGGTAAATTATTGCGCAGGTACGCACCTTGGTCAGCTGCGCGATTTTCTTGCTCATCTTCAGGTGCAGGTCTCGGGTGTACTCCATGGCCAAGCCGGCGTCGCGGAACGGCGCGGCCGACGGGGCCGGGCTGCACCCCGGGCCGGGGGCGGCGGAGAGGTTGCCCGCGGCGGCGGCGCCGTGCGGCTGCTGCCGGCTCGCCCCCGTCGCCATCTTCGCGGAGGGGCGGCGCTGCTCAAAGCCGCCCGCGGTCCGCCGCGCCCAGCGGCATCCCGTCACGCCGCCGCGGAGCTGCGCGGCTCCCGCTGGCCGCCCGGGCGCCCGGTTGGCATCTGCTGGGGGGGAGAGAGAGAAGGCTCCCGCGGAGCCCGGTCCGCAACGCGCTGTCCGCCTTCACCACACGCGTGGAATCGAGCCTGACCATAATATCGCGGACGGAGCGTCAGTTTGCGTGGACGACACAGACCTATGGCTTCTAGAGTGAACTACGCAGATCGGTGGCGGCGGCTGAGTCTATAAAATTCTAGTTCTATGACGTCCATGACGTCAGTGGTGCGGATTGGGAACTCGGGTGTCGTTCGAAGCGCACTCTGTTGACATGACTCGACCGCCGCTTCTGAACCGCAACGCATCACCTCGCGAGTCGTTGTTCTGCCGATTGTCTGTACGCGGCCCGCGGTGCATCGTCGAGGCTGGAGACGGAGACGGTGTCGCACGAAGGGCCGTGACGCTGTGCTGCCTGCCACCTGCCGGCGACGCGCCGATCTGCAGCTCGCAGCGCTTTACTCTTCACCGCCTTCTGCTTCGCTGCTCGATGGAGTTCGACAGACTTACATCTTTTCGTAAAGGACCTTGTCAATTAGATTAACATATAGTTCTCATTTAACTGCATAACACTATTAGTTACATAGGGTGGCAGTAGCCTATGAACCAGAAGACCCAGGTTCAAATCCCACTTACCTCCATCGTGTCCCTGAGCAAGACACTTAACCCTGAGTGTCTCCAGGGGGGTACATGTAGCAAGCGACTTACAACCTTACCATCAGCGAAGTGATCAGTTCTGGTTCACTAGGACTCCAACCATGAATACAATCATTTTATTCACTGCTAGTGTTGAAGTTTTTTTCTTGCACAAGTCAGACTGTAGGGAAGTTACAAGTTTGTCTAAGTAATCTCTAAAGAGGAAGGTCTTGAGTTGTCGTTTGAAGATACTCTGCGACTGTGCTGTTCTGACCTCGAGGGGAAGGCCATTCCACCACAAGACAGAGTAGAGTCTAGATGAGCGTCTTCCTCGAACCTTCAGCGGTGGAGGGACCAGGCGAGCAGTACTGGAGGGTCGGAGAGGGCTCTTATATTACATTTTGGGTAGCATGTAAAGTGAAGTGATTGTCATTGTGATACACTGCAGCACTGCACACAGTGACACAACGAAATGTGTCCTCTGCTTTTAACCATCACCCTTGGTGAGCAGTGGGCAGCCATGAAAGGCGCCCGGGGAGCAGCGTGTGGGGACGGCGCCTTGGCGGATCGGGATTCGACAACCTTCTTATGGGGTTGCTTCCTTAACCGCTAGGCCACCACTGCCCCGTACATTTACGGCCCCATGTGTAGAGAAACAGACTCTCTGATCAGCAATAGAATATTGTTCTCCATCTGAAGACTGTTCCCTGTAGAGCATTCATTAGTTCTACCACAGTCAACATTACTGACACTTTCAACCGTATTAAATTGTTATTTGTGTTTTACACATTTAAATCATGCCTAATTAGCTCACCTACTGACTTAAACTACTGCATAGTGCTGTATACAGTATCTCACAAAATCACATATTTTGAATTATATCTACACTAAATATGACACTTTCAGACAATATAAAAGTAGTTGAGTTTTGCCACTGGTGCTCAATGGGATTTAGGTCTGGTCTTTGAGTAGGTCATTCTAACATGAGTTGATCTAAACCATTCCGTTATGGCCTTGCTGTATGTTTAGAATCATTGTCTTGGTGAATCTCCTTCCCAGTCTCAAGTCCTCTGCAGCTTCAAGCAGATCTTCAGACTTGCACTGTATTTAGGTGGCCTAGCCAGTGGTGGTCTTGCGGGTAAGGAAGCGGACCCGTAAATCGGAAGGTTTACTGACACCAAGGTGCCACTGAGCAAAGTGCCGTCCCCACATGCTGCTCCCCGGGCGCCTGTCATGGCTGCCCACTGCTCACCAAGGGTGATGGTTAAAAGCAGAGGACACACTTCGTTGTGCTGCAGTGTTTCACAGTGACATTCACTTCCATATAGCTCCATCCATCCTCCTCATCAACTCTGACCAGCTTCCCTGTCCATGTGGAAGAAAAGCCTCCTCACAGCATGATCACAGTCAGAATCAGGTTTATTGTGAAAGTGATTGTGTTTCAATATAAAAAAAAACACAAAGATTACAGAAATACTTTCGCGTAAAATCTCAATAAATTCAGTTTGTGGTTGTAAGGTGACAAAAATGTGAAAAAGTTCACAGTGGTGGCCTAACGGTTAAGGAAGTGGCCCTGTAATCAGAAGGTTGCGGGTTCGAATCCTGAACCACCAAGGTGCCACCGAGGTGCCACTGAGCAAAGCACCGTCCCCACACACTGCTCCCCGGGCGCCTGTCATGGCTGCCCACTGATGATTTTTTAAAAAAAATTTGGCACCCTTGCAAAAAACCAATACCTGCATGCACACAGGGTTAAATGTCAGCGCCGATAAAGGCCCAATGGAAGCGATACTGAGATTTAAACACACCCTCTGAACAATGCAAGCTGAGGGGCGTGAACCTCTGTACCAGAAGTAAAGTTCAGCTCACACGAGCATGCACACATAATCAATGACTGTTGTTTGTAACAATAAAACCGTTTCGTCCCAGGGAGACAAAGGCATGTTTCTGCAAGTATGGGGCGTGACTAGGTTTATACTGGTGTGCCAAGTTTATTCTTACCTCCATTGGGTTAAAAAAGAAAGCTCAAATCAGAAAAAATAACAGAAGCATTTTCATCATCCAATTGAATAAGGAAAATTTAAAAAAAAAAAAAAAGAGGAAATTGAACATCCAATTGAATGAGGAAAAAAAAAATTTTTAATTAAAAAAAATCTTCATTTGAATTTGACCGTTCATTTAATGTAGACAATAAAAACAAATACGTCCTGAGTTTTATAGGCTGGACAAATATTTCCAGGGCGTTTTCTGTGAATAATTAACGGCCGCGACTGGAATGAAGGCGTCGTGACGTCACGCCGCCGTCCGGTGTCGCGGCCCCACTCCCACTCCCACTCCCACTCGCGTCTTGGGGCGGGTGGAGAAGAAGGCTCGGAAGGTGTCTCCGAGCTTCTCTCGCAAGCGCCATGCACGTCGGCACGACGGGTTTTTTATACCGAACCTGACGCAAGCGGACTTTATTATTATCGTCGTCGTCGAGATGAAGCCCACCGATGAACTGTCCCCACCGCTGGACCTGAGCTTCCTCTCAGCTGAAGAGGAGAGGGCAATAAGGCAGGTTCTGCAGCGAGACGAGACCTTGAGGAAGCAAGAAACGGGTCGAATAAGGTATGAGGCCTAAAGGAATTATTAAAAAAAAAAAAAAAAAAAAAAAAAGTTGTTCAGTGCATAGGACAGCTTCTGCTCCACTCTACTCAATAAAGCGAGCAGAGCTTGAAGAGTCACTGGCGTTTTGACTTATTTAAGGGCAGAAAGTGAACTTTAAGACTTTTAGCGTGCTGTGGTTCTGACCGCCATGTCCCCGGTGTGCCTTCCAGGAGGCTTGAACTCGCCGGGCCGGACCAGAAGCAGCTGAAAGTCATGAGCGGGCAGTGGTTCGAAGAAATTCGCGCCAAGCGCTACGGCCAGCAGCCCGACGTCACCGTGGTGGTGCGGTCCTCGATGAGGTTGAAGCAGAAACCAGGTACGGGTCCAGTGTCTCATTAAAAGTCCCCATTTTGGGCCGTGCAGTGACCTCTTCGTCGCCTTCCTCCTAGCGCCAAGGACGAATCCCTTCGCCGAAAACGCGCCGGGAGAGCAGCGATGGGAACTGCGCTCAAAGTAGCGGCAACTCCAATCACACGACTTTCTAAAAGACGATTATTCGCCGCGTACACAGTAACACAATATGCCTGTGCTTGCCTTTTTTTTCTGTTTTAGCCGGTCCGAATCTTCTTCCCAGCACTCTTCTTTCGACGAAGAGGTTTGTCACTTTACTTTGGCATATTCGGCAGGAAGCGGCAATTTGTGGTCTAACCGCTGTTTCCCCCGATCCCCTCAGGACTCGCAGATACCCCAGCACGAAGAGGTCTTAGACGGTGGGCTTCTGCATCCACGTAAAATGTCGAAGGGTTCTGTAAATTTACATTTACATTTACTGCATTTATCAGACGCCCTTATCCAGCGCGACTTATAATTAGTAGTTACAGGGACAGTCCCCCTGGAGCAACTTCAGGTTAAGTGTCTTGCTCAGGGACACAATGGTAGTAAGTGGGATTTGAACCCAGGTCTTCTGGTTCATAGGCGAGTGTGTTACCCACTAGGCTACTACCATCCCATGTAAATGTGCACCACTTCAGTCATTTCTCTTTTTTTGGCCTCAGAAACGTCTGCAAATGCCGCCAGACTCCTGACGTTCCGATACTTCGACGAGGAAGGCGCTCCCGAAGGAAAAACCCCTTTTCTTAACAACGACGGCCCTTTCGGCAGCTCTGCCGACCGCGGCAGACGTTCACCGGAAGTGAGGGATTCGTATTCCGCGGAGGGATCGGGCGCCGAGCTCATAATCCCGGGCTTCACAGCACCTTCCGAAGACACGTCCAGAAATCCGGAGTCTAAGAGGAGGGAGTCCCGAAACGAAGGTCCCGCCGCAGACCTCTGGCCTGGGGTGTCCGTGGAAGGAAATGGCAGCAGCTCTGAGAACCAGAGTGGCCTTCAGCCAAAAAGATTCGAGGACGCCAGCGTTTCCCAGGCGGGGGACACCCCAGAAGACACAAGCAAGTACGCGCTGGCCGAGGAGCCTGCGGAAGATGAGAGGTATGAAGTAAGTGGCGAAGCCCCAGAACACGTAGGCGTGGATGTGGAGGTGAGAACGAAGAAGCCCCGAGATGTGGGTCTTGAGCATGCTGAGATGGTTGGGGGCGACTATTCAACCGAAGTGCAGGCAGGACAACCCGGTGAGTCGGTTGACTTGGTGGGAGAAGTGGAGTCCGGGGTTCGTCTGTGGAACGGATCGGTGGAGGATCGGAAGGCCTCTCAGCTCAGTTATCAAGAAGATCTGACCATTTTGAGGTCAGGCCAAAGCTTGCAGACCTTACCGGAGATGACGACAGCTACTTCAGACCATTCGGAAGATGCAGACCCAGTTGGCGTTTCTGTGGATGATGATGAAGACATACGATCCACTACTAAAAGTGAAACTAAATTGGATATTTGGGACCGTAAATGCAAACCACAGATTGCTGGAAGTGACTCAGAAGTTGTTGTGCTGGTGTCTCACACTCCGGTGTCAAACCAAAGAGGCCAAGGAGACTCCGCCGAGCTTCTCATCGACGTTGTGCAAGGACAAACTGGAAATGCTGCAGAAGAAAAGGTGCTTTCTGGTATAGATTTGCCAAACGAAATGAATGTAATGTCTACTGAACCACATAATGATGAAAAATTGGACAAAATGGACACATTAGGCTCTACTGAGTTTACTGAGGACCTGATAACCTGGAGCCGAGATGATCAGGAGACTTCTCACGGAAGCAGGAAAGATAGCGTGAAACGTAGCCTGGACGGGGAATCAGATTTTTGGAGCAAATCTTTGGAGCAAGATGAACAGAAAACGGATGGAAAGGCTTCTTCAGAAACTCCTGTGGTGGTTATGGAGATAAGGTCGAGCAGTGCGGATGTTCTACAGATGTCAACAGATGTCACTGTTGAGGAGCATAGCAATAAGGAGGACAAGGAGATGGACAAGAACGATTCAGAGCTTCTTGAGGCAATGGGAACTCCAATAATGGAGCAGGTGGATCCAAAAGGTCCTTCTGGGCAGAAAGGCACTTTTAACATGGGTGCGGTTGCTCTAAACCTTTCTCAAGAAAACAATGAGCCAGACGAACGAATGTCCTCAAGCTTTGACATGCGTCCTCTCAGGCCTGCAGACCGGCCTAACCAAAAGGATTCTCAAGGAAATGGAAGCCTTGAAATGCCCGCCATCGTTGTCATGTCACCAGAGTCTCAGCCGTGGAAAGAGGAGGGTACGTAGCTTCTGCTTGGGCTTCGCATTTACATTTCATTTATATCAGGCTCTCCCACGGAGCAGCATAGGGTTCTGTTTGTTCCATCAGTGTGAGATTTAGGACTGATTGATTTGGACGACTACGACGGCGTAGTTAGTCAGCAGTTGTGCAACACGACAGATAACCATCGTTTTATCTGTAGATGCAGCGATGGCAGTCAGGAGGGTTGACATCAGCTCATACGGCCTGTAGCTCCTATGCATTGCATTTGCATTTACATTGGCATTTGCATTTATGGCATTTATCAGACGGCCTTATCCAGAGCGACTTACAATCAGTATTTACAGGGGACAGTCCCCTTGGCCAGTGGTGTGCGACAAGGCCAATAATTTCCAACATCTTTCTGAGCAACTAAAACAAGCGCCAGTGTTAAATGTCTGATCCAAAGAAGTCTGAGCACATTTATGGGTACATTTTGGTGACACGCCCTTTTAACACAACTGTAATCTTTCCTTATCACATAGTAGCTCCCAGCTGTGATAAGGGCACACACACAAAAATAGTGTTTTTTTTAATGTCTTTTGTATAGTTTTCGTCTTTTTTTTTTTTTTTAATAGTGTTTTTGTCTTTTATGAACCCAAGTTCTGGAGAAGCAATCACATGGCTCCAAAGAAATTATTCCTACTTCTCATATTGCTTTTGTGGAACCCTCAGAGGTTTGTTCTTTGTAATAAAAAAATAAATTAATACAGTATTTGTGCAGTATGCATCCTTTTTAAGTGCTTTTTTTTTTCTTCAGGACGAGGAACCCGATTCAGACAGTGACCGGAGCTCTGTGTCCAGCTTGGGTTCTGAGGTTTCTGGGAGAAAGAGTCATCTCTCCAGTGCACTGTCTGTATCAGAGGTAGGCCTTTATGACCAGCAGGCTCACGCTGTTAAGTGACAAGTAGAAATTTTTTAATAATGCTTCTTCCCTGCCATTTTGTGTGTTTCTGTCAGCGCACTGGTAGTTTGATGAGTATATACAGCGATGCCGGGGACTTTGGACGGGTGAGTGTCCAGGGGGCAGTGGAGTTTGCCCTCATGTACAGCCCAGCCGAAGAGCTTATTGTGATGGTGGAGCAGTGTCAGGACCTGGCGTTTGGCAACGCACGGAAACAGCGCACAGACCCGTACGTCCATTCACCCGTTCATCCCGTTGCCAGTCATCATTTAGTACTTGCGTTATTATTTGCACTCCTTTTTCGACAGTTACGTGAAAACATATCTCCTCCCGGATAAATCTCGACGAAGCAAAAGGAAGACGTCCATCAAGAAACGCACAACCAACCCTGTTTATGTCGAGTCTCTAAGGGTGCGTTGATTCGCAGAACAGGACGCTGCATATCTTTTACCAGGTCTGAGTCGATGGTTATGTAGGGTTTAATTCTGTGTTTTTCTTTAGTACAACGTTAAAAAGAAGGATTTAATTGACAAGACTCTCAGCCTTTCAGTATGGCACAATGACTCACGGGGCAGGAACGTCTTCCTCGGACAAATGGAGATCAGTCTGAGGTCATGGGACTGGCGTCATGAAGCCCTCACCTGGTACAATCTACAGCCCAAGGTAGATTCAGGATGACTTTTTGCGTGCTGAATTCAGTAGAAGAATGTTACGTGCTCATTTTGTCTGTGCCCACAGATTGGAATGTCAATACAGTCAATAACTTGCTAATGATGGATCTATTAGAGGATATAAATAGGGTATAAATAGGGTAAGGTTAAAGTGAAGTGATTGTCATTGTGAAACACTGCAGCACAGCACACGGTGACACAACGAAATGTGTCCTCTGTATTTAACCATCACCCTTGGTGAGGAGTGGGCAGCCATGACAGGCGCCCGGGGACCCGATAACGGGTCCGCTTTCTTACCCCCTAGGCCACCACTGCCTCCCATAAAGACTTTTTACTTAAAAAGGTAAAATACTCTGAAGATAGTTTTGATCAAGTGTCCATTAAAATGTCACTTAGCATTATTAGAGGTGCTTGGACCCCTTAATTGCTACTTCCAGCCTGTTTTGTCTATTTTCAGAATTCTGAGGCGCCGGAATCAGTGGAGTACAGTGGAATTTTGACTCTGGCGCTGAAGTATGTCCCTCCCGAATTCACAGGTAAACCGACACGAACGTTATCTACATAATGTTATTATTAATTATGAAGTAAGGGTAGGTTGGAAATGACATCTTTGGACAGGTGGCTCAAAGCATGGCACCGGGGAAGTCCACGTGTGGCTGAAAGAAGCGAGGCAGCTGCGTAAGCTGAAGCCGCAGGGCGTCGACTCTTTTGTGAAGTGGTAAGGCTGTGGCTTGGCAGGTGTTGAGGAATGCAGAAATACTCGTTGACACGCTGGTGTTCGGTTACTGTCATTTGTTTGTTATACTCATGCTCTTTGTTTTCGGCAAAATACCCTGTGAATTCTTACATTTCCCTACCGTTTTCCGCTACCAGTTATATTTTACCAGACACGAGTAAAAAAAGTCGTCAGAAGACGCGCGTGGTGAAGAAGACCCAGAACCCTATCTTTAACCACGCGATGGTGTATGACGGATTCAGAGCTGGTGAGGTTCGGGACGCTTGTTGTGAGCTGACCGTCTGGGATCACAGTACACTCTCCAATCAGTTTCTAGGAGGGGTCCGTCTCAGTCTTGGCACAGGTATCGCATTCCATCTCTTTAAAAACCACCTGTAGTGCACCTGAAACACTCAGCCAATCAAAATGCCAGGTCAGAGCTAACGGTGATATAATATCACACATCACTTGTACAAGTGGCCTATGCGTACATGACAGGCCAAAAGTTTGGACACACCTTCTCATTCTACGTGTTTTCTTTATTTTCATGACCATTTACGTTGGTAGATTCTCACTGAAGGCATCAAAACTATGAATGAACACATGTGGAGTTCTGTACTTAACAAAAAAAGGTGAAATAAGTGAAAACATGTTTTATATTCTAGTTTCTTTGCTCTGATTACTGCTTTGCACACTCTTGGCATTCTCTCGATGAGCTTCAAGAGGTCGTCACCTGAAATGCTTTTCCAACAGTCTTGAAGGAGTTCCCAGAGGTGTTTAGCACTTGTTGGTCCAGCTCACCCCAAACCATCTGGATTGGGTTCAGGTCCAGTGACTGTGGAGGTCAGGTCTCCACTTTTTACATAACTTCACATGTGTTCATTCATAGTTTTGATGCCTTCAGTGAGAATCTACCAACGTAAATGGTCATGAAAACAAAGAAAACACATTGAATGAGAAGATGTGTCCAAACTTTTGGCCTGTACTGTATATTTGATATAACTGATAGTAAATAATATCATTTTAGTACATTTGTACTTGCTTAGAGCTACTTATTAAGTTTAAGGCTTATAAAATGTAAAATATAACACTTATTTAAATATAAATACACAACATGCGGTTTCTATTATAGGGAAGAGCTATGGCAAGAAGGTGGACTGGATGGACTCGGAGGCTCAGGAAGTTGACATGTGGGAGAAGATGCTATCGAATCCAAACAGCTGGGTTGATGGCGAGCTTTCTCTTCGCCCATCCATGACTCCCAGGAAGGAACACCTTTAATGGACCAATTTCAGAGGGGAGATTGGAAAGACCCCGTCATGCGGTACAACCAGAATCCTCATGGTTGGTGAAGCCATTCCAATGCTTGTCAGTCCATTTCAAATAATCCATTAATTAATGATCTGTGTTTTAATAAATATGTATATAAAAATGTGATCAAAATAAATCATTTCTATTCTTTGTACACATCGGACTGTTTCAGTGCGTACATTGGACGAGGTCACGGACCGGCTCGCCCTGCTGTGACTTGCACACCATTCTGATTAAACATTAACACATTTACATTCATTTACATTTACAGCATTTATCAGACGCCCTTATCCAGAGCGACTTACAATCAGTAGTTACAGGGACAGTCCCCCTGGAGCAATGTAGGGTTAAGTGTCTTGCTCAGGGACACAATGGTAGTAAGTGGGATTTGAACCCGGGTCTTCTGGTTCATAGGCGAGTGTGTTACCCACTAGGCTACTACCACCCACTAATACCAACACTATTCCTCAGACATTGTAGATCAGACAAAAAAAACAGAAAAAAAATTATATGGGAAATATGGTGATTTCCATTTGAAAGTAGAAGAAGGTCAATGCATAAATTCAGCCATCAGGAAAGTACATTCCGAAAGGCTGGCCAGGTGGGTGGGAAGCAAAGTGCTGAGTTTGTTAACTGTTTTGCGGAACGCAGGCATGTCTTGTGTCCCGTCGAACGGCCGTTTGACAGGGAATCCGTGAAGCAAATTTAAATATGAGCATTTAATGGGTGTTCACTTTGCAAACCCAGATATATGCGCTTGCTCTGGGCTGTTCGGCTATGGAATGTGTCATTTTTCTAATACATAGCATAATAATAATAATAATTTTTTATGTTTGGTTATGTATAATAAATAGCCATATTATCATACAAATTCTGATTTAACTATTTAACTGCTCCTGTTATGATTTGCCTTGTCAGCTTGCAGCAAAATCAAAGTCAGCTTTATTGTCAATTCTGCCACATGTACAGGACATGCAGAGAATTGAAATTACGTTACTCTCAGACCCATACAAGTAACATTAAATACAAAACAGTAACATTGAATACAAAGGTATGAATACAATTTTAAAAAACACAATATACAATTTTAAAAACACCATATACAAATAAGGGCACATGGTGGAGAGTGCAAACCCATGTAGTACAACAGAGGTAAGTTTAAAGTGACAAGTGAGGTAGTTGGCAGACCAAAGCTGCACAGAGTGACTGGTGCATGGTCAGTTTGTGTGTGTTAGGGTTCAGAAAGTTTGTGGAGCAGAAGAGGGGAGTGAGGGGAGTGGGAGCAGAGCCGGGAGGGGGTTGAGTTTCCTGACAGCCTGATGGGTGAAGCTGTCCTTCAGTCTGCTGGTCCTGGCCTGGAGACTCCGCAGTCTCCTCCCTGATGGCAGCAGGCTGAAGAAGGTTTGCATTGGGTGGGTGGGATCAGCTGCTATGCCGAGGGCTTTCTTGGTGAGGCGTGTGCTGTAGATGTCTTGGAGGGAGGGGAGAGGGACACCGATGATTCTCTCAGCTGCTCTGACTATGCGTTGGAGAGTTTTTTGGCAGGATGCATTGCAGGCTCCAAACCACACAGTGATGCAGCTAGACAGGATGCTCTCGATGGTTCCTCGGTAGAATGTGTACATGATGGGGACTGGTGCTCTTGCTCTTCTAAGTTTGCGGAGGAAGTAAAGACGCTGCTGTGCTTTCTTGGCCAATGCAGTGGTGTTTTTTGTCCAGGAGAGATCCTCACTGATGTGCACACCCAGGAACTTGGTGCTGCTCACTCTCTCCACAGATGCACCATTGATGGTCAGAGGAGCATGCTGAGTGTTTCCTCTCCTGAAGTCAACAACAATCTCTTTCGTCTTCTCCACATTCAGGGAGAGATTGTTGTCTCCGCACCACTTGGCCAGGCGGCTCACCTCGCTTCTGTAGTTGGACTCATCCCTGTTATTAATGAGTCCCACCACAGTCGTGTCATCCGCAAACTTGATGAAGAGGTTGGAGCAGTGTGACGGAGTGCAGTCATGGGTCAGCAGAGTGAAGAGAAGGGGGCTCAGCACACATCCCTTAGGAGCCCCCGTGTTAAGGATGATGGTGCTGGATGTGCTACTGCCAACCCGTACCGCTTGTGGTCTTCCTGCCAGTTACACAGTGAGGTGTTGAGCCCCAGCTGGAACAGTTTTTGTGTGAGCTGTTGTGGGATTATAGTGTTAAATGCTGAACTGAAGTCTATGAACAGCATTCGAACATATGAGTATTTTTTGTCCAGATGTGTGAGTGCTGAGTGGAGTGCAGTGGAGATGGCATCATCGGTCGAGCGGTTAGGCCGATATGCAAACTGGAAGGGGTCCAGTGAGGGGGGAAGGGCAGACTTAATGTGCTTCATGACTAGCCGTTCAAAGCACTTCATGAGGATGGGGGTAAGTGTAATTGGATGGTAGTCATTAAAGCAGGAAGGAGATGACTTTTTTGGCACCGGAATGATTGTGGTATCTTTGAAGCAGGTGGGGACGACAGCCTGGGAGAGTGAGATGTTAAAGATGTCTGTGAAGACATCAGTGAGTTCCACTGCACAGTCCCTCAGTACACGACCAGGAATGTTGTCAGGGCCCGGAGCTTTGCGAGCGTTGATCCTGCTGAGGGATCTCCTCACACTGTCCGGGGACAGAGTCAACACCTGGTCACCAGGAGGGGGTGTGGTCTTCTGTGCTGTGGTGCTATTTTTCCCTTCAAAGCGAGCGAAAAAGGTGTTCAGCTCGTTCAGCAGGGAGATGGTGCTATCACAGGTCTGTGGAGGGGGCTTGTAGTACAATATTAGTACAATATTAAACATAGTACAAATACAATATTAAACATAGTACAAACATATTACAATATTATGAGCAGCGTATTATTGAGAGCGATGAACAGAAAGTATTGCATCGCTGTGTGAAATCATTAAAGAGAAGAGTAGAATTCGCCTCCCTCTTCGTATCTGAAGGCAGTTTCTTCAGCTCACGCCGCGCCCGGCCTCCGTTCCGCTGCTTACGGGAAACTCGCTGATAGTTCCACTGCTGGACAGCGGCCAGGCGTCCTCCTCCCTGCAATGTTTGGCTACCCAAGTCGTCATAAAAATATACAGGGACATGTCATTCACAACGCAAAGGCTGTGGCCGAGCATTCATGAGTCACTCTGTTTAAACACATCTCACATTTCGTAATGGCTCTAGACCGTATTAGGGTGTTGTTTTTACATTTACTTGGTGCTTTTATTGCAGGAAAGCCGAAATAAGACACTTGCCCTGTTTTTTTTACATGATTTTAGTAAACAGTTTATCCTTTTTTTTAACACCAATATTAAAACAAAGGAGTGGCGACACCGCCCTGATCCTTAACACATACATCAGGCCAGTACATTTGGATGTACAACTGGATTATGGACTTTCTGACCAACAGACCACAGCATGTAAGGTCAGGCCACATCTGCTCCACTACTGTCACGCTCAGCACTGTTCCACAGGGCTGTGTGCTGAGCCCCTTCCTCTACTCCCTCTTCACCCACGACTGCCGACCTATGTATGGATCGAACTCCGTTATCAAGTTTGCAGACGACACCACGGTGATAGGTCTCATCGACAACAACGATGAGTCTGCCTACAGGGAGGAGGTCCAGCATCTGGCCACTTGGTGCACAGACAATAATTTGCTCCTAAACACCACCAAGACCAAGGAGCTCATTGTGGACTTCAGGAGGGAGAGAAGAAGCTTGCATGATCCCATCTACATTAACGGCATGGCTGTGGAACCTGTTTCATCCTTCAAGTTCCTGGGGACCCACATCTCAAGGGACCTGTCCTGGACCATTAACAACTTCAGCCTGGTCAAGAAGGTTCACCAGCGCCTCTTCTTCTTTAGAAAGAACCAGCTATCCTCAACCATCCTGGTGAACTTCTACCGCTCTACAATAGATAGCATCCTAACCAGCTGTATTCTAAAGGACTCCTCCCACCCGGCCCACAGACTGTTTTCTCTCCTGCCTTCGGGCAAGTACTTTAGGTAACCCCAGACAAGAACCAGCAGACTTAGGAACAGCTTTATTCCCAGAGCTGTCTCCTTGCTGACCACCCCCCCCCCCCCCCCCCCCCACACACACACACACTATTTAATCTTGAACATTTTTGCACATAATCATTGCACTACATTGTACGTATTCAACTGTAAATATAAATATGTATCCGTTACAATTTACACATTTGTAGAATTCTGATTATACACTTCTTTTTAATACATATGTTCATATTTATAGTTAATACTAACTGTGTATTATTACATACTACTGTACATCCATCTGTAGATATTATTCAGTCTCTTCCTGTACATCACCTTATGTATACCCATAACTTATCCTACCTTTATCCTGCACTTGCTGCTTATTTCTGGTTAGACCTAAACTGCATTTCGTTGCCCTGTACTTGTACATGTGTAATGACAATAAAGTTGAATCTAATCTAAATCTAATCTACATTAAATGATTTCAATGCTTTTTTGCCTGAATCAATGTTCAAATTGTAATTGATGACCACAGTAAATGTATTAAATCGAATGCTGACTTCTGTTGCGTTTTAGCGCACTGGCGACATCTAGTGTTCAGGTTATAAAACACATTGCGGGAGAAAACTCAGATTTGCGATGAAAGAATCAAAATCAGAATATCTTTATTGTCGTTGTAACGAGTACAACGAAATTGGGTGCAGAGGGATCTTAAATACTGTGTGTAAAAAAAGAAAGTAAGATAGGAGAAAACTAATATAAAACGAATATAATACAAAAATATGATATTAAAATGACAATTAAAGGGTGAGGCAGAAACCTTATTGCACATGAAAAAGAAATTGGATTGGAGGTGGAATAGATAAAATGTCATCAAGTGCCCTGATGGCAACAGGACAGATGCTGTTTGTCCTGGTTTTAATGCTCCTGTGTCCTTTGGCTGATGGCAGCAGTTGGAACAGGCACTGTCGTGTATTAAAGTGCTGAATGTATTAGTAAAAAATGAACACACTAAAGTTTGAAGGGACTGATCGAGAACGTGGAATAACGTACCAAAAGTTCAAAAACGTTTAATTAATGTATTTAATATATGTTTGAATCTAGAATCACCCACAGTCAAGCGATGCATTGATATTTAAGAGGGGCTTCGTCCACGGTAATCGCTGACTAAAATAATCGAAGCTAAAATAATCTTAGTCATGTATAAAGCCCACATGTAAAGCTTCATCTGGATCACGCCACAAATCTCAATCCGCTCCGAACCCTCAACGGGATTAACGCGCGTCCCGTTACCGACGCACAGGACCACGTTCTCGCCACGTCCCCGGGCCAATCGGAGCCCGCGAATTCCGCACGGCTCGTCCAATCAGCGGCCGAGGAGCTCGGCGTCGCTCGGCGTCGCTCGGACTCGTTCGGAGCGTCCCGGCAGAGCGAGACGGTCCGCGTTCGAAATGGTCGATGCATTTTGCGCAACTTGGAAACTGGTGGACAGTCGGAACTTTGATGAATATATGAAAGCTCTCGGTGAGTTAAACGCATGACAGAAGCAACATTTTAAATGCATATATATTTAAAATGGGGAGTCCTCGCTTTACCTAATGAAAGTTAATTCTACATTTCTTATAAGATACCAGAATATCGTCTATAGTCTTTTTTCCCCCTGAAATGGAACAGGTGTAGGTTTTGCGACCAGGCAAATTGGAAATGTGACCAAACCGACCATCGTCATCAGCCAAGAGGGCGACAAAGTGGCGGTGAAGACGCTGAGCACCTTCAGAAACACCGAGATTTCTTTCAGACTTGGGGAGGAGTTCGACGAAACCACAGCGGACGACAGGAACGTCAAGGTTCTTCCACAGTTTCGATATTTTACGTGGTGATATTGTATCGATGCAGGAACATCAAATGTCGGTATTTTTTTTATACAGAAATATAAAAACTTAACTATCTTCTTTTCAATCTTATGCAATTTAAACGTAACGTTTTTGGTGTCCATTAGTTCAGTGTGTTAGAATGCAAAGACAATACAGTAAAAATTCAGTTCAGAATTATTAATGTAAAATGACCCACCCAGATCGTACACAGCATCTTGTACATCAGCTCTGTTTTTACATTTTCAGTGAACTGTAGAACTTCGCCAAATATCCTGATATAATCGTATCTTGATACGTATCGTATGGTGAGATCCATGCCAATACGCTCCCCCATTAGATCGCAGTAAATGTTGTTGTTGGTGAAAAAATCTAGTCTTTGTTCCAGAAAATGAGACATGACTGCCATTACCAGGTGGATTTTTGTGTTTTATATTGTATTACAGTCTGTGGTAACCCTGGAGGGAGACAGGCTGGTGCACGTTCAGAGATGGGACGGCAAAGAGACCAAGTTTGTCCGAGAGGTCCAGGATGAGAAAATGGTCATGGTAAGCAACCAGGGCAGAGGTTGCAGGCGATGGGTTATGTTTTTATGTATTTTCATATGCATTTTAAAAAGACTGTTTTTTTTCCCCACACAGCATCTCAACTTTGAGGGTGTTGAAGCCGTTCGTACCTATGAAAAGGCGTAACATCCTTCATAACCATCGGTTATCCTGGGTCATGGTTATTTCATTTGTGTTTGATAAAAACTCATCATCAACTGTTGTAAAATGTTTTCCCTGTTGTATTATTCTATTCTCAACCCATAATTGAATTCAACCCACTTCACAAACATACAAATTTAATCAAAGATTAAGAAATAGATGCATTATAACAATAACACATATAACAATGTTCATTGGTTAAACATCCACTGACAGGCTTTCATATATATATTTTCATATATATTTTGAACAAACAAAAGAAGAAGAGGGGTTTACTGTTATATTACCAATTATATTTTAATGAGTTATTACATCTGGTTTTAAGCAGCAGATATCAAAGTTATTAATGGCCTTTGGGACCATTTTACACTTTTATTATTTGATTTAATTATTATTTTATTTTTATGTACAAGCATACAATGAATATACATATTAATGACACACACTGCTGCTGAAATGAATAAACAACAAAGAAACTAACTCCAGCGAGCCATGTGTGTTTTGTTCACACTTCCACACCAATAAAGTTTTCCGGATTCAATTCAAGATGGCGGCTTCCAGGGCGCCCTTGTTGGTGCCTAGGGTTCGGCTTCTTTTTAAGGACGATTATTTATTGAAAACGAACTTCTTAAGATTGTGTACAAACTTTAAGTACGTCAGACGAGGTGGGCACGATTAAAATATATTAGACCGATGAAATAATTGTTTGTTTTCACTCGCGTATGAATTTGTATACCAGAGAGGCAGGCTAGTCTGTTTTTGTTATTTTTGCTTAAAAAGCGAAGTCGATTGAACTTTTCTAAGTCTACTGTTCATTCCATGCGACAATCCGTTTATTTGATGATTCAAGGACTGCTGTTCAACACAGTACTCGGTAGTTACAGAGTAGTTACTGAGATGTCTACCTCATTCCAGGCTTTTCAGTAGACGTCCTTTCTTCACCGGCTGAAGAGCACATCTCGAACCCTCCAGCGTCCACCGGACCCCTCCAGCACTACCTCAGCCTTGTACAGGACGGAACCCTGAAGGAGGACCAGAACCAGAGAACGGTGCTGGAGACGCTGGATGCGCTTCAGCAGACGCTGAAAGGTTACAGCAACCAGCCCCCATCCTTCCTGACCAAGGTGAATCCCTCTGATCTTCTCGTCAGAGAGGACACTTGAGCCAGGAGTGAATTGTAATTAAAACTATGTTTTAACTATGTTACGTTTTTTACAGCATTTACCAGACGACCTTATCCAGAGCAACTTACAATCAGTAGTTACAGGGACAGTCCCCCCTGGAGACACTCAGGGTTAAGTGTCTTGCTCAGGGACACAATGGTAGTAAGTGGGATTTGAACCTGGGTCATCTGGTTCAAAGGCGAGTGTGTTACCCCACTAGGCTACTACCGCCCGGTGTGATTCGTGACTCACCCAGATCCATTTAATAACTCATGAGTTACGAATCTGAGGTCTCCACTGAACCGAATCCTTCGAGTCCTCTGTCAAACTCTGTCAAATAAATACATCTTATAATCATTAAAACATCAATTACAACCAGGTTAATACTCCTTACCGGAGTCAGTGAACCTGGCTGTTCCTCAGAAGATTTCTTGACACAATGGCTTTAATCTGTTTGACCTCAGCAATCACAAATAAAGTGAACAGGCAGATGTGATTTGTGGACGGTCCCTTACATTTACTTATCTTATCTTGTTCTTTCTATAGTTTTTTTCAAGACCAAAGCCTCCTAAAGGATACTATATCCATGGAGATGTTGGTAAGTTATTAACAATACATACCCATTTTCATTGTAAATCTGTGTACATAATATTACAGGTGGTAACTTGTTACCCACAGCCTCTTTTCATGATTTTCTGTTCTGATTAACGATTACATTTACTACTGATGCACATCTCATATGTCCCCATCCCCCACTTTCCTCAATTCTAGGCACGGGTAAAACTATGGTAATGGACATGTTTTACTCACACGTAGACACGACAAAGAAAAAGCGAGTCCATTTCCACGGCTTCATGCTCGATGTACACCAGCGTAAGTTTTATTTATCATAGTTTTATGGGCTTTTTCTTGTACTGATGATTTACAGCGTTTTATGTTCTCCTGGTATATTTAATACAGAACATTTTGGGTTCTGTATTACAAAATGTTAAGAGAGCACAAAGCGCTTCCTCCGAAACAACCAAAAAGTTGAATCTAAATTTTGGTATGATGCGAGTGCAGATGAAATGTGATTATGTGTGTTTAGGGATCCATCGACTGAAACAGAGCATGCCCAAGAGGAAAGCAGGGAAAATGGCCAAGTCGTATGACCCCATAGCACCTGTAGCTGAAGAGATCAGTGAAGAGGCGTGTCTCCTGTGCTTTGATGAGTTTCAGGTGACAATTTGCATATGTGTGCCAATGTATGAATTCGGCAATTTACCTCATCACTCTCACCAGGGTTCCCATGAGTCAGGGAATTTCTGGAATATCAGTAGAGGCATTTGATAATTTGGGTGCCAAGTCAGGGAATTATCAGGCTATTTTGTTAATGGCATATAGCGCAGTAGAAAAACCTGAAGTGTATTTACGGGTCTTTGTTCCCAGTGAGAGTTTTTCTTTAGCTCACAACTTCTTCAGCTCTAAAAATATGCAACCTTCGAGAACGCAAGATGGTTTTATGTCAGAGGTTTTGGTTTGTTCCAATCAACACACTTTACTTTACTTGGTAGACGCTTCAATCCAAAGCGACTTACAAAGGTGGTAGTAGTCTCGGCTAGTCGAATGGAGTAGGGCATGTTGTTCCACCAGCCAGGGACAACAAAGGAGAACAGATTTGATTTGGAGACCCCGTGAAGAGGGAATTTTTAGTCTCATTTCATTTGCAGATCTGAGAGGGCATGCAGGAGTGTAGCTATGTGATTATGGGCACCAAGCTGCCTATATTAAACAACAATGATGTAAATGGAGTTTCCAATTCTATAACTCCTTCAAATGCCCTTTTCAGCTCAGCACCCAAATGTTATATTGAATATTTCTTTATCTGGGAGGTCATGGAAAAATCAGGGAATTCCTGATTTCGAGTGGGAACCCTGGCTTACATGACGAGTCAGGCACTGTGATTGCTAAATTTGTATTAGCATTTTGGTTTTCTAAATGTTCAATTTTAAATGGTCAAAAAATTGGAGTCAAACCACATAGAATAGAAAGGCAATTATGTTTTTAATGTGAGTAAAGGCCATACATCTTCATGCATGCACTAATTTTTGGTTATTTAGTGAAGATTCGTCAAACGACAAGTGGCCAGTTTTTGCCAAATATTACCTCATAAAGCTTCCATTCGCTATCACCAATGAATGAAAATGCTGTTCATTTTGAATAATTATATTAATTTGGTTGGAATAATACTGTGCATTCGCAGTGTTGTGTATACATTTTGTTTTTTACAGGTGACAGATATTGCAGATGCAATGATCCTCAAACAGCTCTTTGAAAACCTTTTCTTGCATGGAGTAGTAGTTGTGGCTACGTCCAATCGGCAGCCGGAAGGTAAGTGTTCATTTTGGAATGTTTTTCCCCCTTCTTAACATAGAATACATTTCCAAAGCAAGACATTTTTTTAAACAGATCTTTACAAGAACGGACTGCAGAGAGTGAACTTTGTGCCTTTCATATCAGTCTTGAAGGTAGGTTGAGGCTGATGCATGTAGCATTTATTAATTCTATTTTCTGACCTTTGCCAGATTAAACTGATTAAAAAAAAACAGGGCTGTCAAAATGAATGCATTGATCACGACAATGAATTTTGAAAAATATATATCTAATTAAAATAAACGAAATTTGCATAAACAAATTTGATTGGCTGGCACTTGAATAAGTTAAGCAGCTTTCTGCTGCAAGCAACGTGGCTACAATTCAGTTTGCCATTGACTCCTTTAGCAGGTACGTGCGATCATACATCTGCTGCCTGAGCCTCATGCCCAAATTTGTCTCTGCAATAGTGTTAAATATTATAACAAGATTTAATCCTAAGAATTAAACACCCTTTATTTAACTAATTAAATGCACATAATTATGATGCATGCGAGTCAACCATTGTTTGGTCTGTTTCTACCTGACAAACCTGTATCAGTTTGACCTGGTAAGGACTTTTTTGTTTTCCCTGTTGTATTATTCTATTCTCAACCCATAATTGAATTCAACCCACTTTTTACAAACATACAAATTCAATCAAAGATTAAGATATAGATGCATTATAACAATAACACATATAACAATGTTCATTGGTTAAACATCCACTGAGAGGTTTTCATATATATTTATAGTTTCGTTTTTGTCAATCAGTTAATAAAGGATGTGATTTTGAATGTGGCGTTTAAAATTTTCTTACTTTCTCCGAGCAGCAGTATTGCCAAACACTCCAGTTAGATTCCGGCATAGATTACAGACGGAGGAAATGTCCTGGCTCTGGAAAGCTCTACTACCTGTAAGAAATTAATGTGTGCCCTTGGAATACACAGTGATAGGGCATCTACATCCATTATATTCTGTCTAATAATTCTTTATGTTTGGTGTTGTAGTACTAGTGAGCAGGATGTGGATACTACCTTGGACAGACTCTTTGATGAAATGACGTTGAAGCAGAATGACAGTAAGTTAACAGGTTAATCAGGTGTGTTTTTATGTTAATTGGCGTTCATTGATCCTAATGGATAATTAATGAAAAACAATTGCAGATGTAATATGTCAATTCTCTTTTTGCAACTACTCTGCCTAATGCATGGCTTCTTGGCCTGGTTGTCTCAGTAACACGGCCAAGGATTCTGAAGGTGCGCGGCAGAAAGCTGACCCTGAGCAAAGCCTGTGGATCCATCCTGGACTGCAGCTTCCAGGAGCTGTGTGATCGGGTGAGTGTCGGTCTGCGTCGGCTGCTGTCTTCTCACAATATTCACAGAGTGTCTCGGCGGTGCAGTCATGTCTCATGGTGCATTTTAGCCTTTGGGAGCCAGCGACTACTTGGAGATCTCTGCTGTGTTTGACACTGTGTTCATTCGGAACGTTCCCCTGCTCACGCTGTCCAAAAAAACCCAGGCGCGGCGCTTCATAACCCTCATTGACACCCTGTACGAACACAAGGTAAGAATACGGCAGTCTTCAGTGTTTGTCTCTTGCTAAATCTGACATGGTTATGCTTTATTCCAGGTGAGAGTTGTTATTCAGGCAGAAACACCGCTGGATGACCTCTTTGTTTATGATGAGCACCATGATGATGAGAGCCATGTCCTTATGGACGACCTGGGATTGAAACGGGTGAGACTTCACATTGAACATTCTCATCAATTATATTCTCTTTATATCTACTCACTCTGAAACTGTAGTCCCTAAGATCCTAAGATCTAATTGTGCTTGTTTTGAGATGATTCTCATGATTGGTAACTGACAGCCAATGGGCTCTAGCAGAATTATTATGGTATTTCGCTGAGCTGGTGCTCCTGCAGTGATGATTCTATATATATATTTTTTTTTTCTTACAGGACGCAGCAAAGTCGCTTTCCATCTTCAGTGGGGAAGAGGAGGTGTTTGCCTTCCAGAGGACCGTGTCACGACTGACTGAGATGCAGACTGAAGAGTATTGGGTTGATGGGGACCGTAATGCTGCATAGCTGCCTTTCATTCACAGGACATGCACTACTTCAAACCGACTCCAAAAAGGATGATGACATCAGCATTTTTCAAGGTCGTTCGGAACACACCTTTTCATGGAGTGACTGAGCCGCTGTTGCCAAATGACAATAAATTGTGTTGATGTCACTGCTTCATGAAGCAGTTTACCTTTTAGCTGCTCTCGTTACATAGCAAATATGTAACAGCTGATCTATACATTTATTGATTTTATTAAGCTATTATTTAAATTATATATTTCTGCACGTTTACACCTGTGTAAGTGATTCGTGGGGTACATTACAGCTTCCACATAACCCTGAAGCCTGGTTTTGAGAAATGGATTGATTGGTTTCCATTGTGTATCCTATTTTCCTTTTTAAATGAATAATAATTGTTGAGCATTGTGTAAATACATTGAGTATATATTGCTCAATGGTGTAAATATAATTTAAATGTGTATCCATGGTCTAATCTGTACAAAAAATAAATACATTAATTTAATATTTTTTGTCACTGTCCACCATGGCTTGAGTTGACGTCTGTGAGTACAGACTCGTCTTTCACAGTGAGCCACAAGACCTTCAGCAAGGGCATTCATGTCTTCGTCCCTGAAGCGCTTCTGTAGCAGCAGCATTTTTGATGGAATGTACATGTCACTCATGTCATGAACACTATGCCCCATGTTCAATTATGTCATTAATTGAAATAGATTAATATTGAAATAGGTTGAAACAAATCTTAAATAATTGTGTCTTTTTGGGCTTTGAAGACGCCCATAATCCTTGACCAGATCCTAAGTTTTGAGGTGAGTTTCTGCAAATGACGTAGCAGATACTTCACAAGGGCATTCATTGATCTCCTTTCATCCTTATTAATGCAGATTATTATTTAATCTGTTTAAATTTGTTTAAATGAAATTTCTAGACAATTATGTGTTTTTAATGTAATGTTAATGTTTTAGTATGGAAAATCATGGGGAAAGCAGGCCCAACAGAGACCTAAATCCCTTCATTCTTACTTTTCTTAGACGTGCATGATTTTGCAGAAGAGGGTCGTGCAGTGTAATAACGTGTGAAAGAGGACAGAAGTGTCACTGTCCACCATGGCTTGAGTTGACATCTGTGAGTACAGACTCGTCTTTCACAGTGAGCCACAAGACCTTCAGCAAGGGCGTTCGTGTCTTCGTCCCTGAAGTGCTTCTGTAGCAGCAGCGTTTTTGATGGAATGTACATGTCACTCATGGCATGTGCACTACGCCCCATGTTCAATTATGTCATTAAAACAAAATATTGGAGATGCTGCTGTGCAAAAGAACACAACACAAAAATGACAGGACTCTTGCATTTAAGTCAAATCCAGCAGCAGTATTTTGCTATAGTTATGCTATCAATTTACATTTTGCCAAAAATTACTGTTATTTTACAATTCATTCTGTTTCTTACTGACTTTTACCATAGGCAGCATTTTTAACATTAATGCGTTTATATTCATGTTGGCAGAATTATCGGGAGGTTGACGGTTCGAATCCCCAGCCGCCAAGGTGCCACTGAGGTGCCACTGAGCAAAGCACCGTCCCCACACGCTGCTCCCCGGGCGCCTGTCATGGCTGCCCACTGCTCACCAAGGGTGATGGTTAAAAGCAGAGGACACATTTCACCGTGTGGCATGGTAGTAGCCTAGTGGGTAACACACTCGCCTACCAGGAGACCCAGGTTCAAATCCAACTTACTACCATTGTATCCCTGAGCAAGACACTTAACCCTAAGTTGCTCTAGGGAGACTGTCCCTGTAACTACTGATTGTAAGTCGCTCTGGATAATTCGTCTGATAAATGGCGTAAATGTAAATGTGCCACCGTGTGCTGCGCTGCAGTGTTTCACAGTCACTTCACTTCACTTTAGTCGGTTCGATGGAACTGCTTCAAGTTCTGCATGCATCCTGTCTGCTGTCGCCTCAGTCAGAATGTGTGTCATTCAGTCTGCACACTAATCCTCATTAGACAAGATCTGACCCTGTGAGCTTCCAGGTCTTGTCATTCACTGAAATGGCTCTAAAAGCGCTGCTCTGTGCTCCCACTTTTGTTTTGTCAGTAGTCATTGCACAAGACATTGCTTCATAAAGTCGATTTGAATTTCTACAAGTGGCTGTGCAACTTTGCTCCAAACGTTAAAACAGCAAACAGCCATATCCAGTTAATTATGCAGCGGGTCCTTTTCTTCTGTGCTGCATTCATTGTGCTGTGAATGCGGGGTATCCACAGACTGGGTCAATGAAGGGGGGGTCTGGGGTAAAATGGAACTTTGACTCCATCCACCCATCTCATGGTTTTGTGGCAATTTGGCAGATGATGTGAATGCTCCTCTCATCAACGGTTTTGGACTGCAAACAACCCATTAATGTGCAGCCAGTGGCTCTGAGGTCTTATTGTGGTAGATGCAGCCAAGAAGCTCCAAAAACCCTCTCCAGGTCCAAAAAGAAAGTTGGGAATGACAAGTGAATGAGACACAAACAAACAGTGGACTTTTGAAATGTATTTGTAATATTATTGATATGAGGTGAAGAAAGCGAAGCAAGTTGGGATCTACAAGTGAAAAGGTGCAATGCTGACACTTTCTGGTCAAATTTGTAATAATTTAACAGCATTTTGTCCTTCCAAGTGCTCACTAAAATTATCCGCATTTAAATAATAATTTAAAAAATAAGACCACAAATAATTTAATTTTTTTTGTGGTTTATTGTATTAACATTTTCAAGATGCAGTAAATTCTTTATGACAATAAAATTCAGTGAATGTCAACAGAAAAAAAATCAGTGGTGACCAATCAGAAAATATATGTTTTAATGAACCCTGGCTGAACACATTCAGCCATACATTCACTTCAAACAGTGACAGTGGCATGGCAAAAACGAAGAAATGCATTGTGCCATTTACTCTGGGAATATGATTCATACATATATGCACACAATAAAAACCTTAATGAATAGTTAAACACATGCTGTATTCAGAAAATCTTTTAACACATCAGCTTTCAATCAGTTGACAATATTGAGGTCAAAAGTTGAAACAGAAACACGTTTCATGCTGTCATGATGACACCAATTCATAAAGCCCAGATAAGCTAGGATTTCAGTGTACTTATTTTATTGATCCAGAATTTTTTTTTAATTCACACCTATAAAACACAGGTGCTGTTTTGTCAGAAATCATTTAAAAACAGAAAAGAACATTTTAAGTTCATATGCCTTGAACTTAATTCTCAGAAATACAGTACAGTCAGCATGAGCCATATGGCCAGCCACACAATTATCAAACTGTACTAACATTGAACAGATTTGTAATACATTTTTAACAGTCAAGTCACTTAAGTTTACTTAAGGCACCGTAAACATACAATTCCACCTCTTTATCATTATCGGCTTGTAAACAAATGTCTGGTGGAAGCAACAGTGGACATTCTTTCTTCACTCGTCAAAGTTTCTGTGGGTCCTTCAAAAGTCCAATCATCAGAATTTCAGGCCTTAAGCTTGACATTATGGAGATCAGTTGTCAGCCTGAGACTGTTTTTGACCAGGACCATTTCCACACAGAATTCACACACAGTTAGATCGTGCACCCATGTGCAATTCTCCATACTGTTTAGCCATTCTATACATTCTTTGCAAGTGTTCTATGGCATATTTACACAGATATGAAGATCAATATCCATGTAAATGCCATGTGATTTTATGTTCATAACACTTGACACGGAAAGATAATTGTACAAAAAAATATCATATTGTATTATAAAATAATAAGTACTCTAACACATTGCTTAGATGTGCAAGGTGCATACTTTAAAGACAGATATACATACAGTACAGGCTAAAAGTTTGGACACACCTTCTCATTCAATGCGTTTTCTTTATTTTCATGACCATTTACAATGGTAGATTCTCACTAAAGGCATAAAAACTATGAATGAACACATGTGGAGTTATGTAAAAGGTGAAATAAGTGAAAACATGTTTTATATTCTAGTTTCTTTGCTCTGATTACTGCTTTGCACACTCTTGCTCTCTCAATGAGCTTCAAGAGGTCGTCACCTGAAATGCTTTTCCAACAGTCTTGAAGGAGTTCCCAGAGGTGTTTAGCACTTGTTGGCCCCTTTGCCTTCACTCTGCGGTCCAGCTCACCCCAAACCATCTGGATTGGGTTCAGGTCCGGTGACTGTGGAGGTCAGGTCTCCAGTTTTTGTTAAGTACATAACTCCACATGTGTTCATTCATAGTTTTGATGCCTTCAGTGAGAATCTACCAACGTAAATGGTCATGAAAATAAATAAAACACATTGAATGAGAAGGTGTGTCCAAACTTTTGGCCTGTACTGTATATATAGTATGAAATACAATAGTAATGTATTATATGTTATGTATTATATGTATGTATTATTATGTTATGTATTTAATATTTTTCTTATATAAAATATATTAAAAATAATTTTAGTTAGTATACGATATCGTTGTCATTATTATTATTGTTGTTGTTGTTATTGCTATTATATTCCTTACTATAGTTTTATAATAACATTTTGGTCATTAAGTCTTATGTGGACTTTAGACCACACAGACAGGTGATATGAAGTAAAATTTCTCATTCTCCTCATTTTTCAGAAATAAGACAATGCATTGGAATGCATCCTAGCAAAATGAGGAGACATTGTTTACTGTCCACTGTCACAGCAACATTGCCGTACTGCCACTAGCCAGCATTCTGGTGGCCTCGTGGCATACTGGTAGTAAGGTCATTAGAACGTCTGTTTTCTTGGATGTTAAACAGAGCCAAAATGCACAAGAACCGCATCAGATGTGAAGGGTCTTGTGACGCACATATCACCAAACTCAAGTTTTTAATATGGTGTCTCTGTACTCTAAAAGTAAAACAGAAATGCAGCTCATGCTGCCATCTGATGTAATAATTTTTATCTAGGACACTGTCACAAGACAGAATTGCTCACATATAGGCAGAAAAAAATTCCTGCTTTTGTGTTCTATATAAAGCCCTGCAGGGACGATGACATTAATCACCTGCGGAGCTCGAAGTCCTTGTACCTCGCCACAGGACACTTGCTGACGCACCACACTGCCAGGTGAGGTCACTGTTTGTTTGAGTCAGTGGTAGGGAGGACAGGGTTCTCACATTTGGATCGGTGAGAAAGGGAAGAAAGGATAGTGGGTGTCATCTTCATCCACAAAGAAGCACTGGAAGTAGGGCAGGTCATCTGCATTTAAAAAAAAGAACCACGGTTCGTTTGGTCTCACAGGCAGCAGCATTTTACAGCTGGAATGAACAGTTTAGATCATGAAGATTAAACGTTGAGCAAATATTTCTGTGACTATGACTATTTATTTCTACATTGCAACACACTGTACAGTAGAACACTGGGTAATATTCACCTTCTTCTGCACCAAACTCCTCCAACAGCGGTGGTTCACCTAAAAAGGAAGCGGACATTCATAGAACTGTGAAACTCTATACTGGCTGCTCCTATTTCATCATGTTTGCGTGGTGCTGTTCAGCGCCACTGCTCGTTTAGACAGGTTGGCATATAAAAATGTATATTTTTGCGCATTTGTACCTGGTTTTGTAGGCGCTGGTTCTGTGACGTCCACTGGTGTTACAGATTCTATATGAACAACTATAAAACATTGAATTTGTTCAATTTGACGCTGTGATACACCTCAGCTACAGGAGACAACGACATGGAAATGTCCTACCTTTCTCCAGAGGTGCAGTGGTCTCCTGTGAAACTTCAGGCTCTGGAAAGTTTTAAAGAACAATTACATATTACATACGATCTAACAGTAGTCAATTCTGTTAATTATTAGCGTGCAAATATATTCATGGCTACCTTCTGTCTCTGGCACAGGTTTCACTTCTTTTGGTGCCTCTGGAGTTGCTGTATATCAGAGAAGGTTGTTAACCTGTTTGCATGCTCGTCTCTTTATTAAATATGATTTTATTTGACAAGTACGTCTAATAGCCACGCAAGATAGATGGTAGCTTTACTAGCTGTTCACTTTGACCTTGATGTGACCTTTGACACCACAGAACGACAGCCCCAGTCCCTGTGATACAATCCTATTTTTGAAGTAGTAAAATTGTACCTTTCTCCACCAGCTTCTTCCTTTCCTTTACAATGTGTTCTGTGAAAAAAAGCAACAGAGGTGTTCAGTTGTGCAGTTAATGCTACATACACAATAATCAGCCTCGTACCTTTCTTTGGAATAGGCTTTGTAAGATTTTTCAGACCTTCAAGCTCTGTAGAAGTAAATCACAATATAACAATGGTATCATGAAGAAGACATGCAGCACCATCCCAACCTCTACTGAAGTTGTACATTGTATATTTCCGACAATATTTGTTAACTTTGTCAGCTCTGTTGACCATGCAGTTGATTTTTATAGAGGTGATGTAGAAATTATTTTACCTGCTTTGAGGTGAATGTCTGCTTTACCTCTTGTCAGTTTCAGTCTTTCTTTCAAAACCGCTCCTGGTGCTGTAACAAACAAAACAGCATCACAATAGCCAAATGTGCCTGTCCCTGTAACTACTGAGTTGCTCTGCCAAATGCCATAAAATGTAAGATTACCTAAAATAATACAAAAATAACATCTGTCTGCTTTAACCTTGGTTGCTGGATTAACATTTTTAGGAATGAACTTAGATTAATATAGGAGTTAATTAGAAAAAAAAGAATGGAAATTTAAAGAATTTATTAAATTCACAGTAAAACAACACAAGGAAGTGGAAGAAGGGGGGTTATGGTGTTTTCCCTCAAATATTTTTATATATTTTATATCCTACTTCTGGTTTATGTGCAATTTCATGACAGCAGAATATGACATAAACAGTGTTATTGCACAGCCAATCAGAGCATTGTACACTGATTGGCCACAAGATTAGCACCAGTGACAGGTGACTTTAATTTCATTGATCATATTAGACAAGCTGTGGATTTATTAGACAGCAAATTAACATTTTTTCTGTGAAGTCGGTGCATTGGAAGCAGAAAACACTGGCCAAGTGTAAGGATTGTACTCATGCATAGTGTCCATTTTTATTGATTAATTGATTAATATGAACATCATATTGATGTTTAGTAGTAAAAGGGTTGGAATACCTTTCTTTGGTTGTTTGGCTTCAGTCTTGGGAACATCTGGCTCTAGAGTAGAAATGTACACACATCTCATAAGTACAGTATACGGTACTCCTTCCTAATGTATTCACCAGAAACAACCTTACTTTTTGCTGTTGGTGCAGCTGGGACTTTTTCCTTCTTCACACCTAATTCTGTGATAAAGACCAAAGTTAAGAAGTCGTTATTGAATTGCAGTTGTGCACAAGCAAACCAAATTTAATCATGTTACTGAATTGTTCAATGTGTTCATTTGCTTTTTATGTCACAAGAGGTCGTATACCTTTCTTTTTTTTTTGTCCTCTTTAACTTAAAACATGCAATAATTACCCAACATAATAGTGGTGTGGTTGAGGAACGTCTATTGATCATGTGTTTATTTATTCATATTGACATAAAGCATATAAAAATAGTATGTTTGCAGGAAATTAAAGTGGGCTAAGAGTTGACCCTTGAGTTGCAGCATTTGGCTTTAATTTCTCACCCTTTGGTGATGGAGTGGGCTCTGGCTTTTCTTTGTCCTTCTCAGCAGCTGGATCAGGAAATATTATGGTGATTATATACATAATTAAAACTGATGTAAGGTCTAATACTCACTATTAAGATACATTGGTAAATAAATACCTTTTTTAGGTTTAGCTTTGTCCTTTGGAATGCCAGCTTCTGCTATTTTAATTAGACAAAGTAAATAGTAAGTATGAAATGCAAAAATGAACAATACTTTACAACAGAATTACCTGGGTCGCTCACCTTTTAATGGTGGAGCCGGTTTGGCTTTTGCTTTTGCCAATTCAACATCTGTGTCAGGAAATATAGATGAATCATTTTGAATAAAAATATTAAATTTAATACATTTACAACAGACTACAGACAGAATGAATCTTTTTATTTGCCCGCATTCATGCGTGTATATACACATTCCATTAAGTGTTTCATGCTTAGAACATATTAACATAAAAAGTGTCCCAATAAAATCACTGCATTCCATTCTGTAATGATGGAGTTTACAAAGATATTCTTTTATTGATTCACTAATATGAATGGAGTTACCTTTCCTTGGTGGCTTGACTTTCTCCTTTAGAACAGGCTCTACTATATACAAAGTATACAGAAAGTGTTACAGCAAGAATTTAGGAATAAACAGTTAATAATATTAATAATAATAATAATAAGACAATTCTTTAAGACCAGAAATGCAGTGTGACTTGTGTTGCACATGACTAGGAAGATCATTTTTCTCTTTCCAAAAGAGCGTGCTCTGTTCTGTTTAAAATAAGTATGTAAAAAGTATTGTGTGGTTTGCATACACAAACAAACCGGCTCTTAAAATATAAAACTACAAAAAATTTTAATCATGGAGCCTTGTGGTGGCAAATGGTTTCTCTCAGAAGTCATCTCTTTATAAACGCATCCCTCACCACAACACCATCAACGCAGACCAATCCATCAGTGTGACAGATAATAAATGTCAGTGTGACCCTCTCATGTGCTGCCAGCCAGAAAAATTATTTGTACCAAAGGGGCTGAACAATTGAAGTAAAAACCAGAATATTCTTGCATTTAAACACAGTTTATGGTTTATTCTTATGCAGTGTTCAGTTGGAAATTGAGTAGAGAATGTGTAGGTGTATACATACTTAAAAGTGGAAAAAACATATAAAATAAAAGAAAAAAATGCTTCCTTCCCTGTTAGCCACCACTGCCCCATAATTTCTGTGAATGTTGAGCCTAAATATGACTGACTGTACCTTGTGTTGCCGTGGTGTGTAATACTTTTTCATTAGGCACCTCTGGTTCTGTATTTAGAAAGAAAAAGGTGTTAATATTGAAAGTGAAGTGATTGTCATTGTGATACACAGCACAGCAAAGCACACGGTTTAACCATCAGTTTATGGTTTATGCCTTGGTGAGCAGTGGGCAGCCATGACAGGCACCCAGGGAGCAGTGAGTGGGGACGGTGCTTTGTTCAGTGGCACCTTGGCAAACGTCTGATTACGGGATCGTAACGTCTGATTACGGGACCTTAACCGCTAGGCCACCGCTGGCCTATTGACTGTTGATTCTGTATGACCTGGACAAAGGGTATGCCTTTGGTTTCCTTTGGACAGCTCTAAAATGATTTAATAACTGATAAAAGCATATCGATTAGAGTTGAGCAGTTAGTAATGGAAATAATATACAGATTATTTAAAAATTTAATGAACAAGTAGACATGATGCTTATATGAATTGAAATATTAGACTGAACTGCATGATGTAAAACGTTGTTGTTGTTGTCAGGTTATTACTATTTATGCATTAAATGCAAATACCTTTCTTCATTAGTTTCTTCTCCTCCTTTTGAACCTCAGCTTCTAGAGGGAAATATAATGAAAACATTTATAAAGGACTTCATAATTATCCATTTTCATAAAAAATTATAATTATATTAATTTATTTTAACTTGCATCTTTCATGAGCTTTGGACTGTACAATTGCAGCGATTTTTTTGTGAATAGTAATTATATACACTAAAAAGATGCTTACTTTTTATTGTTGGAGTGGCTTTGAGTTTCTCTTTTGGCATTTCTGCTTCTAGAATAAAAAACAAACACAAAAACGGTTTCAATTTATCCGTAGAAGCTTTAAAAGTAAAATATTATGGATTTTGTGCTGCCAGATTATGCAGATTAACCTGCAAATACCTTTCTTTATTGGTTCAGGTTTCTCCTTAGGAACCTCAGGCTCTATTGGAACATATGTTACATAAAATGTTTTAAATGACTTAAAAAACTATTAAATTATTTGAAAATACAAGATAATTAACAAGAGTAATATCTTTTTTATTCAAAAACATACTTTTAACTGCAGGAGTGGACTTGACTTTGCCTTTTGCTACTTCTGCCTCTGCTATTGAAATAACAAACCCATTTTAATTATTAAAAAAACTGGTAATGCTGGGATTTGTTACCAGGGATTCAAAATGATATGCCAAATACCTTTCTTGGGTTCCTCCTTTAGAATATCTAGTTCTGCAGAAAGATGTAGTACTAATAATGGGTGCTGCTGTACTAATTGAAGTTCTTGCAAGACATATGAAATACCTTTCTTTATAGATTTGGGCTCCTCCTCTGGAATCTTGGGTTCTGCAGTGAGATGTAACAGTGACATTGGGTAATGCTGGACATCGTGTTGCCAGATGATGAAATGTCTGCATGATATGATAAATACCTTTCTTTATAGGTTTGGCTTCCACCTTTGGAGTCTTGGGTTCTACAGAAAGATGTACTGACAATGAGTAATGCTGGACATTGTTTTGCCAGACCATCAAAGTTCTTGCAAGACATGTGGAATACCTTTCTTGATAGGTTTGGTTTCTTCCTTTGGAACCTTGGGTTCTACATAAAAGGTAGTGATAGTGGGTAATGCCAGATGTTCTTTTGACAGTTACTTACAATTTTGGAATGACATTATAAATACCTTTCTTTATAGGTTTGGGCTCCTCCTTTGGAATCTTGGGTTCTGCAGTGAGATGTAGCAGTGACATTGGGTAATGCTGGACATTGTGTGGCCAGACAATTGAAGTTCTTGCAAGACATATGAAATACCTTTCTTTATAGGTTGGGTGTCTTCCTTTGGAACCTTGGGTTCTACATAAAAGGTAGTGACATTGTGTAATGCTGGATGTTCTTTAGGCAGTTAATTACAATTTTGGAATGACATGCTAAATACCTTTCTTTATAGATTTGGACTCCTCCTCTGGAATCTTGGGTTCTGTAGTGAGATGTAGCAGTGACATTGGGAAATGCTGGACATTGTGTGGCCAGACAATTGAAGTTCTTGCAAGACATATGAAATACCTTTCTTTATAGATTTGGGCTCCTCCTCTGGAATCTTGGGTTCTGCAGTGAGATGTAGCAGTGACATTGGGTAATGCTGGACATTGTGTGGCCACACAATTGAAGTTCTTGCAAGACATATGAAATACCTTTCTTTATAGATTTGGGCTCCTCCTCTGGAATCTTGGATTCTGCAGTGAGATGTAGCAGTGACATTGGGTAATGCTGGACATCGTGTTGCCAGATGATGAAATGTCTGCATGATATGATAAATACCTTTCTTTATAGGTTTGGCTTCCACCTTTGGAGTCTTGGGTTCTACAGAAAGATGTACTGACAATGAGTAATGCTGGACATTGTGTTGCCAGGCCATCAAAGTTCTTGCAAGACATGTGAAATACCTTTCTTTATAGGTTTGGTTTCTTCCTTTGGAACCTTGGGTTCTACATAAAAGGTATCGACAGTGTGTAATGCCGGATGTTCTTTTGACAGTTAATTACAATTTTGGAATGACATGCTAAATACCTTTCTTTATAGGTTTGGGCTCCTCCTCTGGAATCTTGGGTTCTGCAGTGAGATGTAGCAGTGACATTGGGTAATGCTGGACATTGTGTGGCCAGACAATTAAAGTTCTTGCAAGACATGTGAAATACCTTTCTTTATAGGTTGGGTGTCTTCCTTTGGAACCTTGGGTTCTACATAAAAGGTAGTGACATTGTGTAATGCTGGATGCTCTTTTGACAGTTAATTACAATTTTGGAATGACATTATAAATACCTTTCTTTATAGGTTTGGGCTCCTCCTTTGGAATCTTGGGTTCTGCAGTGAGATGTAGCAGTGACATTGGGTAATGCTGGACATTGTGTTGCCAGACAATTAAAGTTCTTGCAAGACATGTGAAATACCTTTCTTTATAGGTTTGGGCTCCTCCTCTGGAATCTTGGGTTCTGCAGTAAGATGTAGCAGTGACATTGGGTAATTCTGGACATTGTGTTGCCAGATGATGAAACGTCTGCATGATGTGATAAATACCTTTCTTTATAGGTTTGGTTTCTTCCTTTGGAACCTTGGGTTCTACATAAAAGGTAGTGATAGTGGGTAATGCCGGATGTTCTTTTGACAGTTACTTACAATTTTGGAATGACATGCTAAATACCTTTCTTTATAGATTTGGGCTCCTCCACTGGAATCTTGGGTTCTGTAGTGAGATGTAGCAGTGACATTGGGTAATGCTGGACATTGTGTGGCCAGACAATTGAAGTTCTTGCAAGACATATGAAATACCTTTCTTTATAGATTTGGGCTCCTCCTCTGGAATCTTGGGTTCTGCAGTGAGATGTAGCAGTGACATTGGGTAATGCTGGACATCGTGTTGCCAGATGATGAAATGTCTGCATGATATGATAAATACCTTTCTTTATAGGTTTGGCTTCCACCTTTGGAGTCTTGGGTTCTACAGAAAGATGTACTGACAATGAGTAATGCTGGACATTGTGTTGCCAGACCATCAAAGTTCTTGCAAGACATGTGGAATACCTTTCTTGATAGGTTTGGTTTCTTCCTTTGGAACCTTGGGTTCTACATAAAAGGTAGTGACAGTGGGTAATGCTGGATGTTCTTTTGACAGTTAATAACAATTTTGGAATGACATGATAAATACCTTTCTTTATAGATTTGGGCTCCTCCTCTGGAATCTTGGGTTCTGCAGTGACATGTAGCAGTGACATTGGGTAATGCTTGACATTGTGTTGCCAGACAAAGTTCTTGCAAGACATGTGAAATACCTTTCTTTATGGGTTTGGTTTCTTCCTTTGGAACCTTGGGTTCTACATAAAAGGTAGTGACATTGTGTAATGCTGGATGTTCTTTAGGCAGTTAATTACAATTTTGGAATGACATGCTAAATACCTTTCTTTATAGATTTGGGCTCCTCCACTGGAATCTTGGGTTCTGTAGTGAGATGTAGCAGTGACATTGGGTAATGCTGGACATTGTGTGGCCAGACAATTGAAGTTCTTGCAAGACATATGAAATACCTTTCTTTATAGATTTGGGCTCCTCCACTGGAATCTTGGGTTCTGCAGTAAGATGTAGCAGTGACATTGGGTAATGCTGGACATTGTGTTGCCAGACAATTAAAGTTCTTGCAAGACATGTGAAATACCTTTCTTTATAGGTTGGGTGTCTTCCTTTGGAACCTTGGGTTCTACATAAAAGGTAGTGACAGTGTGTAATGCTGGATGTTCTTTTGACACATAATTACAATTTTGGTATGACGTGCTAAATACCTTTCTTTATAGGTTTGGGCTCCTCCACTGGAATCTTGGGTTCTGCAGTAAGATGTAGCAGTGACATTGGGTAATGCTGGACATTGTGTTGCCAGACAATTAAAGTTCTTGCAAGACATGTGAAATACCTTTCTTTATAGGATGGGTGTCTTCCTTTGGAACCTTGGGTTCTACATAAAAGGTAGTGATAGTGGGTAATGCTGGATGTTCTTTTGACAGATAATTACAATTTTGGAATGTCATGCTAAATACCTTTCTTTATAGGTTTGGGCTCCTCCACTGGAATCTTGGGTTCTGCAGTGAGATGTAGCAGTGACATTGGGTAATGCTTGACATTGTGTTGCCAGACAATTAAAGTTCTTGCAAGACATGTGAAATACCTTTCTTTATAGGTTGGGTGTCTTCCTTTGGAACCTTGGGTTCTACATAAAAGGTAGTGACAGTGTGTAATGCTGAATTTTCTTTTGACACATAATTACAATTTTGGAATGACATGCTGAATACCTTTCTTTATAGGTTCGGGCTCCTCCTTTGGAATCTTGGGTTCTGCTGTGAGATGTAGCAGTGACATTGGGTAATGCTGGACATTGTGTTCCCAGACAATTAAAGTTCTGGCAAGACATGTGAAATACCTTTCGTAATAGATTGGGTGTCCTCTTTTTTAACCTTGGGTTCTACAGAAAGATATAGCATTGAAAGAAGGTAATGCTGAAAAGTGTCTTACAGTAAAATGAAATTTCTGCATGATATGTTAAATACATTTCTTTATAATGCTTGACATTGTGTTGCCAGACAATCAAAGTTCTTGCAAGACATGTGAAATACCTTTTTTTATGGGTTTGGTTTCTTCCTTTGGAACCTTGGGTTCTACATAAAAGGTAGTGACAGTGGGTAATGTTGGATGTTCTTAAGACAGATAATTACAATTTTGGAATGACATGCTAAATACCTTTCTTTATAGGTTTGGGCTCCTCCTCTGGAATCTTGGCTTCTGCAGTGAGATGTAGCAGTGACATTGGGTAATGTTGGGCATTGTGTTTCCAGACAATTAAAGTTCTTGCAAGACATGTGAAATACCTTTCTTTATAAGTTGTATTTCTTCCTTTGGAACCTTGGGTTCTACAGAAAGATATAGTAATGACAATGTGTAATGCTGGACATTGTGTTGCCAGACAATCAGAAATCTTGCAAGACATGTGAGAAATCTAGGTTGGGTTTAAAGATAAGGTAGTGAAAGTGGGCAATGCTGGATGTTCTTTTGACACATAATTATAATTTTGGAATCACTTGCTAAATACCTTTCATTATAGGTTTGGCTTTCACCTTTGGGATTTTGGGTTCTACAGAGACACATACTAATGACAATGTGTAATGCTGGACATTGTGTTACCAGATAACCAGATTTCCTGGGAATTTTTTTGAAATACCTTTCTTAATAGGTTGGGTGTTCTCTTTTTTAACCTTGGGTTCTACAGAAAGATATAGCATTGAAAGTAGGTAATGCTGAAAAGTATCTTACAGTAAAATGAAATTTCTGCATGATATGTTAAATACATTTCTTTATAGATGTGGGTTCCTCCTTTGTAATCTTGGGTTTTGTAGTAGTGTAGTAGAGGTGTAGTAGTGACAATGTGCAATGCTGAAAATTGTGTTGCCAGAGAATCAAATTCTGCATGATATGTGAAATACCTTTCTGTAAATTTTGGGTTTATTCTTCTACAGAAAGATAGTAGTGACAGTGGATCATGCTGGATGTGCTCTTGTTAGATAATTAAAATGTTAGAATTGTACGCCTTTTAGAATTGTTATAATTGTACGTTCCTCCTTTGGAATCTCTGGTTCTACACAAAATGTGTAGTAGTGACAACAGGTCATGCTGATATTTGTGTTGCCAGATAATGAGAATTTAGTGTGATAAATACCTTTCTTGATTGGTTTGAGTTCCTCCTTTGGAATCTTAGGTTCTACAGAAAAATGTAGTAAGGATGGGTAATGTTGGACATTGTATTGCCAGATTATTAAATTAGTCTACTTTGGTTCTACAGATAGATGTAGTAGTGACAATATGTAGGGTGTTAGTAGCCTAGTGGGTAACACACTTGCCTATGAACCAGAAGACCCAGGTTCAAACTCCACTTACTACTATTGTGTCCCTGAGCAAGACACTTAACCCTAAGTTGCTCCAGGGGGACTGTCCCTGTAACTACTGATTGTAAGACACTCTGGATAAGGGCGTCTGATAAATGCCGTAAATGTAAATGTATACGTCATGCTGATATTTGTGTTGCCAGATAATCAAAATTTACTGTGATATGATAAATACCTTTCTTGATTGGTTTGAGTTCCTTCTTTGGACTTTTAGGTTCTACAGAAATATGTATGGATAAAGATGGGTAATGTTGGACATTGTATTGCCAGATTATTAAATTAGTCTGCATGATAAGCAAAATACCTGTCTTTATTGGTTTGGATTCCTCCTTTGAAATATCTGGTTCTACAGAGAGATGTAGTAGTGATAATCTGTAATACTAGACTTTGTGTTGCCAGATAATCAAATTTTCTGCATGATATGCAAACTACCTTTCATTGTAGGTCTAGGTTTTGCCTTTGGAATCTTTGATTCTACAGAAAGATGTGACAATAGTGACAATATTTCATGCTGAGATTTGTGTTGCCAGATAATAAAATTTTGGTGTGATGTAATAAATACCTTTCTTGGGTTTGGGTTCCTCCTTCGGAATCTTGGGTTCTGCAGGGAGATGTGGTAGTGACAATGAGTAATGCTGCACATTGCATTGCCTGTTAATCAGATCTTCCACATGATATGCTAGATACCTTTCTTTATAGGTTTAGGTTTAGGAACAGTCAGTTCTATTCAAGCAGAAAATATGAATAATGCATGGGCAGATCTATATTTTTATGTGTTATGCAAAAATAGCTTTCTTTGTAGGTTTAGGTTTCTTCTTTGAAATATCTGGTTTCACAGAAATTTGTAGTAGGAAAAACTGTAATGCTGGACTTTGTGTTGCCAAATAATCAAATGTTGATTTGATATACTAAATACCTTTCGTTATAGGTGAGGGTTCCTCTTTCAGAACCTTGTGTTCTACAGAGATGTAGTAGTAACAATGGCTAATGATGCACATTGTATTGCCCGATAATAAAAAATTTGGCATGATATGCTTAATACCTTTCTTAATATGTTTGGGCTCCTCCTTTGAAAGCTCAGGAGCTATAGAAAGATGTCAGTTGTTAATGCTGGAAACTTTCGAGATAAACAAATTTGAAATAAAAGTGAAAGTGAAGTGCTTGTCATTGTGATACACTGCAGCATAGCATGTGGTGCACACAAGGAAATGTGCCCTCTGCTTTTAACCCATCACCCTTGATGATCAGTGGGCAGCCATGAAAGGTGCCTGGGGAGCAGTGTGTGGGGACGGTGCTTTGCTCAGTGGCACCTCAGGTTCGGGATTCAAACTGGCAACCTTTACAATTACAGGCCTGTTTCCTTACCCGCTAGGCCACCACTGGTATGATTTTGGTGTGATATGCTAAATACCAGCATAGATGTAGTAGTGACAATCTGTAATGCTGGAATTTGTGTTGCCAGATAATAAAATTTGGCATGATAAGCTTTATACCTTTCTTCATAGGTTGGGTTTCCTCTTTCAGAATCTTGGGGTCTATGGAAAGATGTAGTAATGACAATGGTTAATGCTGCACATTATGTTTCCAGATGCATGATATGTGAAATACCTTTCTTTGAAGGTGGGGTTTCCTCCTTTGGAACCTTGGGTTCTACAGAAAGATAGTAGTGACAGTGGATCATGCTCAATGCTCTTTTGCTAGATAATTAAAATGTTAGAACAATATGTTAAATACATTTATTCATAAGTTTTGGTTCCTTCTTTGGAATCTTGGTTTCTACAAAGAGTAGTAGCAATGGGTAGGTACTGAATGGGTAATTCACAGAATTGTGTTGTCAGATATGTAAATTTTATGCCTTATATGCAAAATATCTTTCTTTATAGGTTTGGGTTCCTCCTTTGGAATTGTGGTTTCTACAAAAAAAATATATTAAGGATGGGTAATGCTGGACATTGTGTTGCCAGATAATTAAATCAGATTACATGGTATGCAAAATACCTGTCTTTATAGGTTTGTGTCACGATCCGGACCGGCAGGGGTGACTCCGGGTCCGGAGTTCGGACCGGAGTTTCATGTTCGTCTCGTGTAATGTTCCCTGATCGTGTTCACCTGGTGTATATTTATATAATTGTATAAAACTATCCTGTTTGTGTCTGTTCGCCGTCGAGTCATTGTGCGTGTTTATGTTCCCTTGTTTCGTGTAGTTTGTATTAAACCCCTGTCCTGTGAAATCGTGCAAATGCGTCCTCCTTCCTCGCCATGTCCAGCCCACACGTGACAGTTTGGAATACTCTCTCAAAATCTTGAGTTCTACTTAAAGATGTCGTAGTGAGAATGAGTAATGTTTGACATTGTGTTGCCAGATAATCCAACTTTCTAAATGATATGAAAAATACCTGTCTTTATAGGTTTGGATTCCTCCTTTGAAATCTCTGGTTCTACAGAGAGATGTTATAGTGATAATCTGTAATGTTAGACTTTGTGTTGCCAGATAATAATTTTTTTTGCATGATATGCTTAATACCTTTCTTTGTAGGTTTAGGTTCCTCCTTTGGAATCTCTGGTTCTACAGGAAATGTAGTAGTGACAATACGTAATGCTGAAATGTGTGTTGTCAGATAATCATAATTTAGTGGGATATGATAAATACCTTCCTTTATTGGTTTGGGTTCTTCTTTTGGCATTTTAAGTTCTACAAAAATATGTAGTAGTGACAATGGTTAATGCTGAACATTGCCAGATATTCAAAAGTTCTGGATGATATGCTAAATACCTTTCTTTATAGGTTTGGATCCCTCCTTAGGAATCTTGGGTACTACAGAAAGATGTGGTAGTGACAATCTGTAATGTTGGACTTCGTGTTGCTTATAATATTTTTTCTGCATGATATTCAAAATACCTTTCTTTATAGGTTTGAGCTCCTTCAGAATCTTTGGTTCTAGAGAAAAATGTAGTAGTGACAATCTGTAATGCTGAGAATTGTTGCCAGATAATAACATTTTGGTATGATATTCTATATACCTTTCTTAATAGGTTTGGGTTCCTCTTTCAGGATCTTGGGTTCTACAGAGAGATGTAGTAGTGACAATGGTCAATGCTGCACACTGGGTTTCAAGCTTATCAGATTTTTTACATGATATGCAAACTAGCTTTCTTTTTAGGTTTAAAACCTCTGGTTCTATAGAAAGATGTAATAGTGACAATGATTAATGCTGAACACCATGTTGGCAGATTTTTTGCACAATACGTTAAATACCTTTCTTTGAAGATTTGGGTTCCTCTTTCTGAATTTCTGGTTTTACAGAAATATTAAGTAGTCACAATGTATAATGCTGGACTTTGTGTTCCAGATAACCAAAATGTCTGCATGATATGTGAAATACCTTTCTTTTCAGGATGGGTTTCCTCCTCTGGTTCTACAGAAAGATATAGCCTTGATAGTGGGTAATGCTGGATGTTCTTTTGCCAGATAATCAAAAATATTGCATGACATACGAAATACCTTTATTAATTTAAATTCTGGAAGATTTTATGTTCAATTTGACTTTTTTTACACCATAAAAGATTCTTACTTTTAACCCCTGGAGTAGGCCTGGCCTTTTCTTTCGGCACTTCTGCTTCTGTGAATGAACATAGAAAACCCATTTTAATTTATAAAATTAAACTTAAAAATGTGGGATGATATGCCAAGGTTCCAACCTTGGGTTTTACAAGAAGATATGGTTGTGAAAGTAGACTTCATAAGTAAGCATAGAGAAGATCCTGTTTGTCCTCTGCTTATCTTAGTTTTAAATCAGAAAACCAAAAAAAACGCTTTCATAAAGTTTTCTCTAAACAATTTGAATTTGCAAATCAAACCTCTAAAATATGGAAGATTTTGATGAGTCTTTTTTAATATGTAAAGATGCTTACGTTTAGCAGCTCGAGTAGACTTGGCTTTTTCTTTTGTCACTTCTGCTTCTAGGAGTTAAAATCGCAAACCCATTAAAAAAACTTAGAACACTGGACATAGTCAGGTTATTACAATTTCACCATTATTTGCTTACTTTTAACTGTTAGAGTGGGCTTCTCTTTTTCTTTTGGCATTTCTGGTTCTGCACATTTAATATTTATTAAGTATTTAATTGATCAGATTAACTCATACACTGATACAGAATTTGAGTGCCTTATGGTTTACCTTTTATTGCTGGGGCAGACTTGGCCTTTTCTGGCACTATAAACAGAATAAAACCACACCATATTCATAGTGCAGAATATCATATAGACCTCATGTATTAGCTTTATTTCTATGCTAGTGCATTCAGAATATCAGGTTCTAAAAAGCACAGCCTCTGTGGATAATATTTTTTTTGCATGATATGCTTAATACCTTTCTTTGTAGGTTTAGATTCCTCCTTTGGAATCTCTGGTTCTACAGGAAAATGTAGTAGTGACAATATGTCATGCTGATATTGGTGTTGCCCGAGAATCAAATTTTAGTGTGATATGATAAATACCTTCCTTTATTGGTTTGGGTTCCTCCTTTGGAATCTTAGGTTCTACAGAAAAATGTGGTAGTGACAATGGTTAATGCTGAACACTGTGTTGCCAGGTAATCGTATTTCTGCATGAAATGAAACTGTGGCGATGAGCAAGACCCTCAACCCTAAGTTGCTCCAGGGGGGGACTGTCCCTGTAAATACTGATTGTAAGTTGCTCTGGATAAGGGCGTCTGATCAATGCTGTAAATGTAAATGTAATACCTTTCTTTATAGGTTTGGATTCCTCCTTTGGAATCTTGGGTTCTACAGAAAGATGTGGTAGTGACAATCTGTAATGCTGGACTTTGTGGTGTCAGATAATCGTATTTCTACACAATATTCAGAATACCTTTCGTTATAGGTTTGAGGTCCTTCTTCAGAATCTTTGGTTCTAGAGAAAAATGTATTAATGCCAATCTGTAATGCTGAGAATTGTGTTGCCATATTTTGATATTCTATACATCTTTCTTTATAGGTAAGGTTCTAAAAAGCACTGCCCCTCCCCTTTCTTTCTCGTTCACTGCCTTTCCACAGTAAACCCGAACTCAGCTCAACCTGCCTGCTAACAACTGCGCACTCACATCCCCCCTGACATATTTACTTATTTGCTTACTTTTAATTGGTGGAGTAGGTTTCACTTTTTCTTTTGGAACTTCTACAAACAGAAATACGGATAATAAAACTGAAATCATAGCCAGTTACGCAATGTAATGCACTTTTGTTTACAAGCTTTGAAAGCCAGAAGTGATGTATGATGGTCCAGTTACTAACCTTTTACTTCAGCTGGAGCCTTGGCCTTTTCTTTTGGTAATTCAGATTCTAGAAATGATCAAGCAGCATTAATTAGTATAGATTAACCTTTGCACCTCTATTTCCAGCCAATAGCCTACCTTTTTTTGTTGGTCGAGCTTTGGCCTTTTCAGCTGGTTCTGAAAAATGGGGAAACACTTTAAATGCAATATGCATGATCTGAAATACATAGTTGTCCCTTGGTGTCATCATGGCACTGGTTTCAGGACTCTCCAGAGCAACCAAAATTGGTCAACAATAAAAATGATTTATAAATCTTCCTAAATTGCCACCTCCAGATTATTTACAATTACTGTGCTGTGTATATAATTGCTTATTGCAATCAATCATCTTATTGATTGCAATAAGCAATTATAGGCAAATAATGGCAGAAATAAATATTATATTATGCATGTTACCTTTCTCAGGAGTTATGGGTTTCTTCTGTGGAACCTGAGGCTCTAATGAACAACCAAAATGCACAGTGAAATGCACAAGACATGTTTTCTTTAAAATATCACAGGCAACCCTTCAATACTTAATCTTTAGATTTTGTGGAGGGCAGTAATTTTTCTTTTTGTGCTTCTACTTGTGTTGCAGGGAATTGTATTATGAGAATAATGAGAAAAATACAGTGGAGCTCAGGAATGTTTTGAGAAGCAGAAAGTAATTTAATTCTTACTCATCACAGTACAGGACTCTGGTCTATGGACTGAATGTTGTTAAATAAATCATGCATTTCATTGACATTACATTTACATTTATGGTATTTATCAGACGCGCTTAACCAGAGCAACTTACAATCAGTAGTTACAGGGACAGTAGTGAGTCAGTAGGAGACACTTACCTTTTATTTGTGCTGCTGGTTTTTCTTTTGCCACTTGTCTTGCTACATTGAAATATAACCGTAAGAAGCAACGTTTGTCATTGTGGTGGTCATGGTATCACAGAATAATGCAAAACTGGAAAACATGGTCAACGCACCCTCCTTTGCTTTAGCTTTTTCTTTTGGGACTTCAGCATCTGAAGACAGTAATAAAAGTGTGAACAACTCCACACATACTCTAATGTGAAATGAGCACATGGCTGCATTTAATTTGCTGAAAACGGTAAACATTATTGTTGCTATGACCTACCCTTTCCTGGTTTGGCCCTCTCTGTCTGAGCTTCCACATCTAAGAAAAATGTTTAAAAATCGATAAATCTTCCAATTATGAGTTATGAGCAAACTACAGAAATTGGTTAACTTTTGTTTGCTTTTTAAAAAGAAACAATGCTAATCATGATACCTTGCACATCTCCCACTTATTTACTGTGCTTTACAGTTTAAGCTTGGCTATGTGCAAAGCTGTTTATGAGGGATGATTTATATTTATAACAGCGCTGTTAAATTGAATTACATGACCAGCTTGATATGTGTTGGTTTAAAGAAAAATGTACTTACCTTTCTTTGGTTTGGCTTTTTCCTTTGAAGCAGCAAAGTCTAAAAAAATTTGAAAAAGATTATGCACAGAATTATAGCACAGAATTTTCTACCACAGATAGCTCAACCTTTGTTGCTTCTATATTCTATTTACAATACTGTAAAATCACCACAGTGACAAAGAGTAAAAAACCAATACATGCTTGCTGATTTTCATTTTAACACTTTAAGTTAAGCAAACCATACGTAGTTATCAATCAACTAATAGTAGACTGTTAATTGTACAAAAGTAAATAAGTAAGTCGTGTTCTGGACATTTGCATTACTTATGGTGAGATCCTGTGAATGATGTTAGAAAATAATTTTTACCTTTCTTCAGTGGTTTGACCTTCTCCTTTGTAACTTAAAGGGGATAAAACAATTTATTTTCATAAATTAATTTCTAGAAATGTTTGCATGGTCTTTGCAACATACTATGATGTTACCTTCGGCCTCTTCAGGTGCAAGCTTGACTTTTTCTTGTGGCACTTCTGGAAAATAAGAAATTACACCATGGTCCAATTTACTCTATGTATAGGACATTAATCTTTGATTTGTTAAAATATTACTGTTTTTGCCATTTTTGTGTGTGCAATTGACTGTTGACTTTACAAAAGAGGAATTTGGTGCTCTGGACCTTTCTTTACTGCAGTGGAGTCCTTCAACTAAGAAATCAGCTAAGAACATGAATAAGCTATGAAGTTCCAACACAACATAATCTAAATACCCTTAATTGCTGGAGCTGGTTTGACTTTCCTCTTCAGATCCTCAGCTTCTAGAGTGGATGATAAAAATAAATCCATTAATGCTTTCAAACTGCTTGAGGTTAATGACAAAGGAAATGCAAACATATATTTTAGTGGCAGCAGAAATAATGAATTCACAAACACAAACAAAGCAATTAATTATGGGCAGTGGTGGCCTAGGGGTTAAGGAAGCGGCCCCGTAATCAGAAGGTTGCCGGTTCGAATCCCGATCCGCTAAGGTGCCACTGAGCAAAGCACCGTCCCCGCACACTGCTCACCAAGGGTGATGGTTAAATGCAGAGGACACATTATGTTGTGTCACTGTGTGCTGTGCTGCAGTGTATCACAATGACAATCACTTCACAACAAAAAACTTTTCAAACCTTTGTATGTAAAATTTCATAGACCAAATTATTATTTAGTGCTTTCACCTTTGCAACATCAGACTCTGCTTGTAAGCAAATAAACAGAGACTATGAGCACATGCACAAAATATGATGACTGGCTAGAGAATCTACATAAATAGTACATATAAATACCTTTTCTCTCTGGTGATATTTTGGCTTTTTCTGTGGAAACTTTAGGTGCTGCTTGATACAAGACAGTCATGTCAGCCATTACAGTCCATTCAAAAGCAATACATATATTGACAAATAATATAAAATCCTCATCAATTTAAAAAGGCAACAATGCAACTATATATGTACAATTTAAATAGGAATATTCATCCAGTTCAAGACATCCAGTTCCATGTAACTAATACAGACTTTTTGTTGGTTTGTGTAGGTGATCTATAGGATGATTTCTATTGAGGGTGATGTAAGATTTCCATCCAGTGAAGCACAAATTTGATGATAACCTTTCTTTGCTTGTTCAGCTTTCTTTGCAACTTTACGTTCTGGAAATAGATAATAGAATAGCATACAATATAGGTCAGATCTGGCAGGACAGTACTATTGCTAATATTTGTTTGAATTTCTCATGGTACGGCACATCTTTTATTTTTTAATGAATCTCAATGATTTGTCACAAACTAAATATGCAGCAGAACTCTGCTTGTTAACAATGCTGTGTTCACCGTACCTGTCTTGGCTGGTTTGACTTTCTCTTTCAGGACCTCAGCTTCTACATAATGAAAAAAAAAAGTAATGTAATGTAATGAGGACAAATTATTCGATTTTTTCAACAGAAAGATGCGGCAAAAGGCAACTGCTTGAATCAGCTGGATTTTAGCATTTGAAAAGAAATAGAATAATCTTAAATGCTTCAAAATGAATACATGCAAATCACCACAGGTAGCATGTCTCCTGGAGCCGATTACATGTTTTATTAAGAATGACATTTATTGTATATGAGCTGACATAACATTGAGCCATGGCCAAAGCTGGATTAAATCTAAAGAGATTAAAGTCCTACTTTTCTTTGTTGACTTTTCTTTCTTTCTGAATAGGAAACTGAAATATTAATTATGTATTAATAAATCTACTCTGAATAAGACCAAAGTGCTCAGTATTAATTTTGCTGTGAACCTCACAGATCCTGCTCCATGCATTGTGTGCAAATGATCTAATTTTTCTACATCAAAAATAAATGAAACTCCTTCTGGCAAAATTACATTATTAAGAAAAGGTAATAAAATGGTAATTAATGTCAATACATTACCTTTCTTTGCTGGTTTGGCTCTTTCCCTTTGAGCTTCCACCTCTGAAATATCAGAAATGAGCAAATAAAATAAGCCAAAAATAAATAGTTAAACAGAAGAACGGACGTGTTTGATTAACTCTTTCACTTCAGGTTAAGAAAAAAAAGTGTAAAATGAGAAATATGACTTGAAACATACAAATTGGTACAGTAATCCACCGTAGAATCCTTCCGAAGAGTGCAAATATGCACAGCAAACCAGCCTAGTTCAGCACAGATAATGGTACCAGTGGTTTGTCATACCTTTCTGGGACTTCTTTTTTATCACATGAGTCTCAACACTGGGTTTCTTCTTCAGCTTCTCGGGCTTCTCCAGTTTCTCTGCTGTGACAAAATAGCACTTTCAGCACAATTTTTTTCCTTATAAATACTATGATTATTAGTAATCAGATATAAAATGTATGTATATTACTGGCGGTCAGTGAATTTGACTAATCACCACATTCGGAGATGCTCACACCACAGTCTCACAGTTCAACAAACCCCTTCAGCAGCAAATTACGGCTCTGGACGTTACCTTTGGGCTCCAGGTCATCTGAAGTCATGTTCATCTGAAGCTTGGCTTTGCGTTTCATTCTGTCGGATGTTTTTTCTTCAGCATTTTTTTCTGTTTCCTCAGTTATGGCCATCTGTTCTTCATCCTCTTCATCCTCTGCGGCTCTCAACTCTGCCAAGAGAACAGCTTGTTTAAAAGAAAAAAAATCCTCATCCTTTGCATAGTGTAGAGCAGGTTAAAGCTCTTCCTTACCTTGGATGACCTTATACACTTCTTCTTTTGTTTTTTGCTCTTTATATGCTTTTTCTTGTTCAAGAACTAGAATGTAAACACATTGTTGAGAAGATATGTTTCTGAACAAAAATAATTTCATGTGAATAATTTCAAATTGCTGTTTCCACTGAGCAGACATGCAACAGTAAGCTGTGGACTGTTAGCTGAAGTTGTTATTGGCAAGCACATGGTAATTAACATATAATAAACCATAATAAAATTCAAAATATAATGCATAATAAACATAACAGTTGTGAAGCAGATGTCGTTTACATTATAATCATGTATGCTAGTAAAGATATTTTAATGTCAATAAATATATCCTATTATTCATTTTGGGATCCATTACATCATATTTTATTCACAAATCTAGACATTCCTATGGCCCAACAACACAGAGATAGAGACACATAACTGGCAATACCTACATCAGATTGTGGTCTGATATTTATTTAAAAATGGGTTGCTTGATTGATTAATGAATGAATGATTAAGCATATATGTATTTAATAACTAGAACAAATAGTACTAATATGTAAGATTCTCCTAATAAAAGGTGCAGCATGTGTGTATTACCACTTCAAGTTAAACACAACACACACTTTTAGCCTAGAACCAGTGTCTGGTTGTAGATTACTGTAGAAACATGCTGGTGGATGAGAACCGATGTTATTCAAAGCTTATGAAAACAGAACGTTTTACAGTTAGGCGTGATTATGCGGTAATATACCTGCTAATATGTGTCTCCTACATACTGCACCCTTAAAATCATATTTCATATTAATTGTGAATTGTACGTGTACATTGGTCTGCTCCTGTGTTATGAAGGAGGAGGTTGTTAATTTTTTTTGAGGGCGGGGGGGAGTAAAATACCGGACAAGCGTTGCTCTACCTCCGTATAAGTCCTGTGGCAAAGAGTCCAGATCTTCTTGCTCTGTGAGAACATCGGACGTGATGTTTGATTGCCTTGTCTTCCCCGGCAACTGCTTCTTCATTTTGGATTTTTCCTTCCTTCTGTCGTTGTTGTTGTTGTTTTGGTCATCACCATTGGCAGAACTGTCAGGCTTCAAAAGTATGTCCTCAGGTTTGGTTTGTTCAGCTGATACATCTGTATCCATTGTCTCCAGCGGTTCTGTCATCTCTGAACCATCACTGTCAAAATCATTATCATCTTCATCATCATTTTGATTATCACTGACCTCAGCCAGTGATGGTGCTGCTGTAGTTGGTTCTGTATGGTCTTCACTATCATCTTCACTTTCAGTCATGTGGTCATCTTTATTACGTATTTCAGCTTTTATTTTGTCTTCTGCATCCTCGCTCTGTAAATCATCTTCCTCATCAGCATCACTGGCCTCAGCCATTTTAGGTGATTCTGTTTGTGGTTCTACAAGGTCTTCAGCTAGACCTCCATCAGATTTTATTTTTTCTTCTGCATCATCACTATCCAAATCATCATCATCATCATGAACATCACCATAATTAACATCACAGTTCTCAGTCAATGATGGTGCTTCTGCAGGTGGATCTATTAGATCTTCACTGTCAGCTTCACTTACAGTCAGAGGATCATCTTTGTCATCCATTTCAGTTACAACTACATCAGATTTAATTTTTTCTTCTGCATCATCATCATCATGAACATTGTGGTTATCTGTCAGTGATGCTGCTGCTGTGGGTGGTTCTATCAGGTCATCTTCACTTTCAGTCATGTGGTCATGTTTGTTATCTATTTCAGCTAGAGCTAGATCAGATGTTATTTTTCCTTCTTCATCCTCACGCTCTAAATCATCTTCATTATCAGCCAGTTTAGGTGCTTCTGTGAATGGTCCTATCAGGTCTTTAACGTCATCTTCACTTTCAGTGACATGATCCTTTTTGTTATCTATTTCAGAAACAGATTCATCATGTGCTGTTGTTTCCTCTGCATCCTCGATCTCCAAATAATCATCCTTATCTTTGTTATCTTCATCACCTCCCCTGTAATCTTCAGCATCATCGTTGTTGTAATCGTCAGTGGTCTCAGCCAATTTACTGGCTGCTGTGGTTTTTTCTGTCAGGTCTTCACCGTCATCTTCACCTTCAATAATATGATCGTCAGCTACATTGGATGTTTTTTCCTCTGTATCCTCACTGTCTAAATCATCGTCATCAGTGACCTTCATCTCTATTTCACCTTCAAAGTCAGACACGGTTATATCAGAATGTGCCTGTTCTGCTGGGACCTTATCATCATCATCATCATCATCATCATCATCATCTTCTTCTTCTGTTATGTCAGATCTTGCCTGTTTTCCTGTCTCCTCTGTATCCCCACTGATCATTTCTTCATCGTCATCTGGAATTGTTTCAAATTCTTTAAATTCTTCTATTTCAGGAATGACAGACTCTGGACTCTTCTTATCCTCATATTCATCTGCTGCTTCAGAATCCCTTTCCAAATCTGGAACGTCTGTGATGGGTTTCATCAAAAACACAAGACCCTCAACATTTTTTTCAACAGCATCATCAAGATTTTCAGGTTCGGAAACATTATAATAATCAGAAGCATCCTTGTTGTTTTTCTCATCCCTGTCCTCCTGTTGATATTCTCCCATGTGATCTAGATCTTCTTCCTCTTTCAAATCCAATTTACCAGAATCTTCCTGTTTTTGCTCATGCTCTTCTTGGAGGTCATCCATGGCTCTTCCTCTCCTGTGATCTTCTAGCTTTGTACTAGTGGCCTTAAAGATCTTCTCCAGCAGAACATCATCTTCTTTTCTGTCCATGATCTCTGTAACTGGTTCACCAAGCGAACTGTTGTGTTACTGGTGACAGCAAAGTGTACTGAGATGCAAACATGCATGAAGAAAATGCTAGAACGTTCATTTCAACCAAATCATATGTGTTTTTCTTGTATTTCACTCAGAAATGAAATAACTGATTATTTGTGTAACTATGGCAAAACACTCTCAGTTCCATAAAAAAAACCAAACATACATGACTCAAAAAGAACACAATTATTATTGAAACCCCTCATATTTTTCTGAATTTCCATCTCATCGTCATGCAGAAAAAAGTCCATCAGTCCTTTCCATTCATTTGTGTTACTCAAATCTGTGAATTGGGAACATACTAATTTACAAAAGACTCGTTTTTTTTTTATTATTATTATTTTTTAAAGGAGACGTGCTTCACAATATTTTAAAGGTGTAGTTTCCTTTACACGACTAGGCCAACTGCACATCAGACAAGGGTTTCATTAGAAATAAAAAACAGAGCATTTTAAAACAGTACAATGTACAAGGCAGTGTTATTGTGCTGTGGAACATAGAAATGCATAGAACTAAATGGAAGCATGCATGCTCACAAGAACAATATGCAATGCCAGCCGTGCAATGTTTTTTACCAGTGCATAGTGGTTAATGGATAATCACAGACCTGTTTCTAGTGGAGGGAAAAATTCTCCTGTAAAAATCAACAAAAGCACAATATCCCTCAATATGCATGATCCCTCTATTACATTTACTTTTATGTGTAGCACATATCTGTATGTACACGAAATACAAACCTTTCTTTCTTTTCATCTGTAGTGCATCTTCTGAAATGAATGAAAAGACATGAAGACAAATTAGTCTCAGGACAAGAGACAAAGTTAATATATTTTAAAGATTGCAAAAAACAGCATCAGTACCCTTTTCTTGCATCAGCATAGTTGACAAATATGCCAAGAACATGTTCCTTTTGTCAGTAATTTCTTCTACTGCATCAGTGACAACTTTCATGGGGTCAAAGCTCATTTCCGGAATGTAACCTATAAGATTAGGGGGAAAGATTTATTTTCAGGACACTTTTGGGACAAACTGCTTGAACGGTGCCTGCAATTTACTGGCAGAATCTCTAATTCACATTCATTCTTATGTAAGAGATTGCTGCAGCAATGTTCACTTCATCTCAACATACATTTCATTGGGTACACCGATCTGCCACTACATTAAAACCACCAACAGGTGAAGTGAATAGCACAGATTATTTGACAGAAGTCTACGTCTTGGTAACTAGATACCACAGGACACCTTCAGAGCTGTTTTGGTGTCACACAGAGGACCAGCACATATTCTGGCCGGTGCTTTTAATGTTCTAGGTGAAATACTTGCTCTATCAACACATCATTTAAATGCAAGATTGCTACCTTCATCACTCTTGAACATGTTAGACAACGAGCCAAAGACATTCTTGTTTAGGTTAGTGATTCCTTCTGTTGCGTAAGTAATGGCGTTCATTGGTTTAATGCTTTCGGGAATCCAACCTTAGAACAAGAAAGCAAAAATGTTTGGATATTCTGGTGTTGATCATTTCTATTTGCAGCCATTATGAAAATAGTTGTGTAGAATACCTGCATGGTCAATGGGTATGCTTGTGACGCAATATACCACAATGTTTGTTATGTATTTCACTCCATGCATTGTTTGAGTCACAAGCAGATCCGGGATGAAGATAACTGCATCCAGCACTCCTGTGAGTAGACAAAAATATGAGCAGAAAATCAGAAAGGAATCCATCATTTGTCTGCAATGCACTCCTAAAAAAATTAAAAACGTGTTAAACGCAGTTGTAGGGTGGGAAGGAGGTCACTGCATTCAGCACTCCTGTGTGTGGATGGAGAAAAGCATCGATACTTTTAATTAATAACAGAACAAAGTCATTTATAAAAAAGAATCCACTTCCACCATGCCAGTCTCCTTCATGTAAGTGGTGCATTGCTTCTTTCATCCGATCTACTGATTCAAATAAACCACTTTGGTGCTATGGTGCCCGCCTAAAGATGGAATTGTGGCCCTGCTCCTGGTTGAACTCATTTCTGGTGGTAGTAGCCTAGTGGGTAAGATACTCGCCTGTGAACCAGGAGACCCAGGTTCAAATCCCACTTACTACCATTGTGTCCCTGAGCAAGACACTTAACCCTAAATTGCTCCAGGGTGACTGTCCCTGTAACTACTGATTGTAAGTTGCTCTGGATAAGGGCGTCTGATAAATGCTGTAAATGTAAATGTAAATGTTGTAAAATTCAAATGGCTCATTCCTTGAAATGTATGGTGATGGAATATTAATTATATATTCATCAAATATAAATGTCAAATACACATAATATTGAATATTGAAAAAGTTTCATCACCTTCGAAGACGTTGAATAAATACAGAACCACATTCTTCACTCCAGTTCTCACATCTTCCACGAGTGCACCTCCAGATTGCAGGACAACCTCTCCATAAAAACCCCCTAAGAAAAAAAAATCTATATTCAGAAATATTTATTGTCTACTAACAATTTTGAAACTAGTAATATAAGAGAACTGCACTGAGCACATAATTTTATGCAAAGTACCTTCGTGGCCAGCTGGCATGCTTGGAATACAGTTTGCAATCAAGTTCACTATCCATGTTACTCCATCAAACGGGAAGGAGGCCGCTGCATTGAGGAGGCCTGCGTAAGGATAGAAATGTGAAGATTTATTTTTATAATGGTTAGAGGTGAACAATTTGATTTTAAGAGGAGTTTGAGAAAGCCAGAACTGTGTAAAAGTTCTGAGTATGAGCATTACCTTGAAAGACGTCGAATATATACAGGACTGCGTTCTTCAGCCCAATTCTTGCATCTTCCATTAGTGCACCACCAGATTTCAGGGCGCCCACTCCATAAGAACTCCCTAAGAACACAGACATCTCTTTCTGTCTGATTATTATGTTGTGTAATAATAAAAAATAACAGTCCAAATGCTGCCAGTTTAGCTCAGCACATAATTTAAATATAAGTACCTTCACGGCTAGCTGGCATGCTTGGAATACAGTTTGCGATCAAGTTCAGTATGCATTTAACTCCATCAAGTGTTTGAGTCAAAATTCCTACTGGGAAGGAGGTCACTGCATTCAGCACTCCTGTGTGTGGATGGAGAAAAGCATCGACACTTTTAATTAATAACAGAACAAAGTCATTTATAAAAAAGAATCCACTTCCACCATGCCAGTCTCCTTCATGTAAGTGGTGCATTGCTTCTTTCATCCGATCTACTGACTCAAATAAACCACTTTGGTGCTATGGTGCCTGCCTAAAGATGGAATTGTGGCCCTGCTCCTGGTTGAACTCATTTCTGGAGCCTTATGCTTCATCCAGACCACAGCACCCCTCCATTGGCAAACTTTCTCTCAAGGCAACCACAATTCAGACATGATGGTGGACCGATCATCCAGCTTCCATCAGAGAAGCTCCATCACTCCTCTTCAAAAATCTCACCTATAAAGGCTCATCTAGTTAGCTGCTCTCCTAAACTTGTTTGCACTTTCAAAGTTCCACTGTCCACTGTCTCCCATCATCTTAAACTGGACTGTTAGAACATAACGTTGTGTGCTTTAAACCCAAATTATGCCTAAGACAATGTGAAACCATGCTTGCAATACATTGTCAGTATAATACTGAGACGAACGCAGTGGAAGCAGTACCTTCAAAGATGTGGAATAAATACAGCACCGCATCCTGCATTCCAGTTCTTACATCTTCGATTAGAGCACCACCTGATTTCAAGAAACGCACTCCGTACACGCTCCCTAGAAATAAATAAATCTCGATCTGTATTGTTTATATATAACATTTCATATTTCTCATGGTTTCTTTTTTTCGAATAAACCTTCACTGTCCAGCAGCAGTCCTGATGCCGAGCCTGCTAAATCAGCGAGTCCATCAACAGCAGACTCGACTATCTCACCCGATTCAGGTACTAAACCTGCGGAGAAGATGATTGAAGAGATCAGCCTTTAATTTGCTGCGCTTTATTATGCTGATCAGTTTGTACTGATAATTACCCAGCGGGTCACTCAAAACGTCCAGGCCTTTATCCATATATTCCGAGATGCTCTCCAACGCATCGTTTATAGCGGCTATGGGATCCTCCTGTGTGTCTGTTTAATGAAGAGAAATGTGAATCAGAGACTCGTTTTGTCACGCGTTTCTCTGACTGACCCTTCCGTGCCAGACTCACCCGGTTCTTCCTTGAAATTGATGAAGTCGAACATAAATATGCCAGCCATGGACCAGGTGATGAGGAGGCCGAGGACGATGATCCATTGGCTGCGGCTGCTAAGGGAATCCATGAAGCTGCTGCGCTGGCTCTTGCGACGAGACTCCATCTGCATACACCAATCGCAGCACGGCTGGGCCCTGAGCTGAGAATTATTACTTGAATTATTACTTTATTGCATAAAGCACAAACAAGTCGGCCCGCTCTGTGGCAGTAACCGGGATATGAGGATCTCACATTCCCATATTCAGTCTGTGTTCCATCATTACACTATAATTATTGTTCTGTGCGGCAATTCGAAATCCCGCGGCTGGTACAACATGTGCCCTCCATCATAACAACAAGAAACGGCCCTCGGGCGCCAAATTGACCTTCTCCATGCTGTGCACTTCCCCGGCTTAAAATACGGCATGCCAGAAAAAGCTTTTTGCATGATTATTAAACGAGACCATGAGGCTTTTAAGGAACTTTTTTAAGGAGTTTATTGTGTGGTTCGCTACCAGCGGACCGAACCGGGGCTCTGCTGTTACAGTAGCCAGTAATTACATGTGCAATGTTCCATCTTTTCCATTTTAGCTCAGGCACAATAACAAAAAAAAGTCATTTTCACAACTGAACCGAACAAAATGTCACTCCGTACCTTCCGTTTCTGCCTTTTCCCCCCCCTGTGGTGATAAGAATGCTTTGCTTCACATTCCAAGGTTAAGGAACAAGGCCTTTCCTCTGTTTGATGAAATCTTGTCCCAGGACAATCCAACTGTCCCTAAAAAAAAAAAGGTGGCGGCTGGAGATGTCAGTGTGGCCGGTGTCCTGGCATGGCAGAAGGGAGCCTGGGAATGCGGGTGAAGGAGGCAGAACAAGCTGAACCCTGGTGGGGGCGGTAGATCTGGCCAGTGCTGTTTTGTGCCTCACAAGGTAACGGGGCACACGAGAGCACGAGGGGCGCTTCGGGGTAACCTGATCAACCCCGCCGAGTATTATTAGCTGCCGACCCCGTGCAGCAGCTGTGCTCCGTCTCGCCTTTTTTGGCCGCATGGGGCGTGATCCCTGGACAGGACAGCCTGACTTTGGCCCAGATAAATTTAAAGCGGTGCGTCACAGAACCGCCTGGGATCAATTAGAAATTCAACCCTGTGATCTTAATGAAGTGCCGTACGAGAAGCCACAGATAGATCCACCATGAACAGCTCTTATCATATTTATAACCAGACACTTAATCAGTGAAGACGTTTCGTCGGCATCTCTGTGGAATGAAGGGCATGTTTATTTCTTGCATGTAACGGTCTCTGCAGGAAGGACAAGGCATCGCAAGGGGCACAAATAAAGAGTCATAGGTCACACATGCACGGTGCAGAGGAATGGGGTGGTAGTGGCCTAGTGGGTAACACACTCGGCTATGAACCAGAAGACCCAGGTTCAAATCCCACTTACTACCACCGTGTCCCTGAGAAAGACACTTAACCTTGAGTGTCTCTGGGGGGGGGACTGTCCCTATTACTCTGGATAAGGGCGTCTGGTAAATAATGAAAATGTACTGAACAGCGCTAAACACTCAGAAACAAGCAGCAACAGCGCCCCCTAATGTCCATCACATCCCTGTGCGCATATGACATTATTCTGACCGTGTTGATTTCATTTCTTTATACACATGACAGTATACGTGGTGAACTATTCTTAAGAATTTATTTGAAAAAAAATCCACATTTATTCATATCCAATTGGCAGTATCTGAGTTTTCATTTTATATGTTTATCTCAATTTCACCCAATATGTCACTTGCGCCCATGTAGTTCTCACCCCTCTATATGTCTCAGTACAACAAAACTATGTATATATAATTATATCCTACAATAAAATAAAAAAAACTTATCAGAAAATAGGAGAAATATGTGCTATCAAAGAGAGAGCAGCTCAGTCCATTTTGTATTCACTTAAATATCTTTACATTTAGTACAGATTTAACCATTTAACCAATGAATGATTATTCAGTAAGCATTAAGATTTCCTCTTTGTGGCTGAGAAGAAATCCACATTCTCAGAAATGTAGTTACAGTTCCTTAATGCCCCAAAGATGTTTCCACATAGATGCAATCAGGGGGAAAAAAATTGTATTAAAAATACAAAAAAAAATTTCAAAATTGAATGTAATGGTTAAAACAGAGAGGTTGTATTTTAAATATTAATAGGAAATGTACAGTTGCCTTTGTTTAAAATATTTAATTTCTCCTAAAATCTCAAATGATTTTGCTGTCCACACGCGTCCCACGATGTATAAGTGGAGGTGAATGACACTCTGGACAGTGACGGCAGATTATTATGTAGAATCGGCTATGCAGTCAGGTAAAATCTGGCCTTTACAGATTATCCCCGGGCTGATACTGGGGCTCGGTGGCAGTGAAGTAGTCCTCCAGGAAGGCCTGTAGGTATTCAAAGGTGGGACGCTCCTCGGGGTCTCTCTTCCAGCACTGCAGCATGAGCTCGTGGAGCGAGACGGGGCAGTCCTGAGGACAGGCCATCCTGTAGCCCCGCTCGACCTGCTCAAGAACTTCACGATTGTTCATGCCTGGAACCCCAAAAAAATAAAAAATCACTAAGAAAAAAGAAAACCCCTTTAAACCCAGCTTTAATAAGATGCCAGCTAGTGACAAGCTCACCTGGATATGGAACTCGTCCTTTGGTTACCAGCTCGGTGAGCAGGATACCGAAGGACCACACATCAGATTTAATGGTGAACCTCCCATAGAGCGCTGCCTCTGGAGCGGTCCACTTTATAGGGAATTTTGCACCTAGAAAAGTTGTCAGAGGGCGAATGTTTCACCGAACGGACGTAGGCGATCCAGCTTCTCTTGTGTTATCATTATCCCGTTTTTGACCACTTACTGAAGTGGCCCAAAGCCGAATTTTAAAACTACACTTCTATAGGGTGAAGCTAATACCTTGTCGCGCTGTGTATTCGTTGTCCTCAATCAGCCTGGCTAAACCAAAGTCAGCAATCTTGCACACCAAGCTTTCGCCAACAAGGATGTTCGCCGACCGCAGATCTCTGTGAATGTAGTTCATCCTCTCAATGTAAGCCATGCCCCCCGCGACCTGCACCACAGGAGCCGAGGTCAACACGTCAGACGACCCCGAAAGGGCGTTCAGATTTGGCATTTGGCAAACGTATTTCTGCCGCGCGTGACAATGCCGCATGCATATGGTAGTCGCCTAGTGGGTAGCTCACTCACCTATAAACCAGGTTCAAACCCCAATTATTACCACTGTGTCCCTGAGCGAGACACTAAAAAGTGAAATTACAGTGATTATGATACACTACCCTTAACCCTGAGTGTCTCCAGGGGGACTGTCCCTGTAACTACTGATCGTAAGTCACTAAAGGTCGTCTGATGAATGCCATAATTGTAAATACGTACGTTTGAAAAGCCAACAGAATTAGCCCAGCATAAAGACAATATTATTTACCTGAGCTGCCATGTCTACTAAATTTGGCAGCTTTAGCCCCCGTCCTTCTCCATCCTTAAGGAAATCAAGCAGACTGCCTGTAAAAGATATTTAGATTATTAATTTTTTTTTGCACCTATTATTATTGAATACGACTATGCATCCAATTAGCGATTCCATTCCATGCGAAACACTGCAGCGGTGTCACAACGAAAATGTTCCTCTGCATTTAAACATCACCCTTAGTGGGCAGCCATGACAGGCGCCCGGGGAGCAGTATGTGGGGACGGTGCATTGCTCAGTGGCACCTCAGTGGCACCTTGGCGGACCAGAACATGAAATGAGCAAAATGTAACATGTTTCATTTGTATTTCAGCTGCAACTTAAGTAGCATTTTATATAAAAAAAAGGAAATTCAAATAAAAATAAGTAAAAAGACTAAATCACAGGACAAGGGCGCCTGGAAAAGGGCGCCTGATAAATTGCCATAAATGTAGATGTTGTAAAATACACGAAACAAATTTTTTAAAAAATCAAGATTTGCACCTTTGCTCATGAACTCTGTGACAATGTAGATGGGCTCTTCAGACACCACCGCATACAGCTGCACAAGCTTATCATGCCTCAGCTTCTTCATGATCTGGGCCTCTTCCAAGAACGACTCCGGAGACATGGTCCCAGGTTTCAGCGTCTTCACTGCCACTTGGGTGGTGCCGTTCCAAGCTCCTGCCAACAGAGCATCGTGTTCGGAACACAATCGCATAGCCGCTTGCTCAGTTGAGTGTTTGTATGAAGTGTATATGACGCACCCTTCCAAACCTCCCCGAACTGGCCGTTCCCCAGACGCTTCATAAGCTGCAAGGATTCCCGTGGAATCTCCCAAACGTCCTTGGTTTTGACGGACAGATCGCTGAGGTGTGGCATTCCCTTGTGGCAGGGGACAACTAAGCGGCAGCACAGCCCTGCTGCTCTCGCTGAACACAAAAGAAGTCACTTCAGAATCATTATAATGAATAAATATGTGTTTTCGTTGGATATGTGAACCATTTTTTCGATGCTACGTTCCATTCTGGAATCATTTAAAGGTGCCATAGAATCTAAACCTGAGTTCACCTGACGTATCACTGAATACAGAATTCATTACACCAAACTGACAAAGCACAAAGCCCAAGAGTACAGACTCTTGGCCAGACACTTAACCCCGAGTCACTCCGGGGGGACTGTCCCTGTCACTACTGGCACTCTGGATAAATGCCGTAAATGTAAATGGGAATTGCTAAGCTGTTAAACAAACTACCAAGAATCATAAGGTTTCTTGTGTCGCACAGAACCTGTTAATGCTGATTTTTTTTTTTAGATGCCCCGTAATGCTGCTTAGCGATCAGCAAACCGCGTAGAATTATTCTCAAAGCCTATAAAGCGGGGCCAGTTACACAGAGTAGTTATTACACAGTGAGTAGGCGGCTGGCACTCTGGATAAATGCCGTAAATGTAAACTGGAATTGCTAAGCTGTTAAACAAACTACGAAGAATCAGAAGCACTAAGCAAAGGAGGCGGAGTCCGGTGCTGAAACCACCTACATAAATCAGCCAATCAGAGCACAGTGTTGGAAAGGGGCATTAAAAAATGGCTTCTGGGTATTTTTCACCCCAAACAAAGGTCACATACTTCCTATAAAGACAACAGAGAACAATTCTATGACACCTTAATTATTTTAAACCAAAATCTTTACAATTCCAACCCAAAGAAGTGTCACATAGGCATAGACAGGAGCACAATTATACGACAATTGTATTTTAAACTAACTTTTTACAAGAAAAAAGTTTCACAATGTTCAAGTTGTGCCCAAAGCAGGATTTAGGCAAAAGAGCACGAACGCTTTAACGGCCTGAATTCATGGATGCTCGTGGCCATTTCACAGATGTTCACCTGAGTAATGATTCACCAGCTGCTGAAGCGTCTCGAACTGGGCGCGAGTGGTGATGTAATAGCCGCCATTGTCCAACTTTCGAATTTTGTAGTGTTTCACATGCTCGCCTTTAATGTCGTCCCAGTCCTGTATGGACAAAGAGAAGGCCCCTGACGGAGCGGGCAACATGTATTGTTATCTATAGTCTGTAGGCAAGTGAACACAAAAAATAACCGAATTTTCACTGAAAACAGATGGTCACCAGCATCAGGAAGTCTTTCTATACGAGTAAATATTAAGAATAAGAATGATTACCTTTGGTTGTTTCACTCTCCCGTATTAAAAACGTGCCTCTTGGGTTGCCGTTGGATAAGAGCTGTCTTTCCGCATCCTTCCGGCTTAATTTTCCAAAGTACCAGCTAAAGTGAGTTGGGACGAAATGCATCAGCATGATTATCAAACTAGATTCTACATCAGGATTACATCTGAAAGGTATTGCCAGACCCTCTGGAATTGTTAATCTCCTGTGCATCTGTACCACATCAGCGAAAAAAGTACAGTTCAGATGTAAATCTCAGTGAAAATGCCACATATGGACGATTCTCTACAAGATACATGGGAAATTTTGATAAAACAAGACTCTTTATCCCCATAGCTAGTGGTCAGAACTATGAACATGTAGGTAGTACTTGTTGTGCCTTATTACCGGGTAGTTCAACGTAAAGTTATGACAAAAGCCATACAAGCAGTTTGAAAACTTGCCATGTGATGCTCGGGACACAGAAAGCTAGTGTCACTTTTTAAAACCAACTTCCACAATAAAATTCTGTGAACTCTATAAGCATTCAGACAAAACTATTGCACCAAAAATTTCAATGTATAATGGGTGTCAAAACTGTGCTTATGCAAAACCAACTCAACTAAAATGACCCAGATGGTGTGAGATGGAGGAGACAACAATGTCACTGGACTAAAAGCTACACGAGTGCTGTAAATTTTAACACATGATAGCCAGTAGTAAGAATTAAACTGTGTTGCATTGTATGAATATTTTAATTAAACTTGATGCACTATTCATTATAACATATATAAACAGAACTTTGAATGTCCGGGTTAATGATAATAATTTCCTTTGAATTTCATTGAAATTAGTAAAAAATTTACAGTGTGTCACATGTCTGCAAAACCTTCAGTTTTTTTTTAAATACATTGAAATCAAATGACGTTCCACATTTTACATATTAGGACAAGTAAAAGTGCAAATATTACAGAAATTGTTTTAGCATTTAGGTTTCATTTTCCAGAGAATCTTCATAACTTACTCCTCAGCCTGGATGGAGTCGACTGGAGCCACGTAGTTGCTGGGAATATAACCAGTTCCCCCCGTGGTGAGGGAGCGCGCAGCCCACCAGTCCCCTTCGCTGAGGACCAAGAGAGACAGAGACGGTCATTTCAGGGAGGATGGCCACCGAAGCCCAGCCCCGTACTCACGTGCTGTTGAGAATCTGGAACTTCTCTCCCTTCCGGAAGCTAAGGTCCTCCTCTGTTCTGGCCACATAGTCGTAGAGCGCCACAAACAGCGTGACTCCTGTGGAACATTTACATTTACAGCATTTATCAGACACCCTTATCCAGAGCGACTTACAATCAGTAGTTACAGGGACAGTCCCCCCCTGGAGACACTCAGGGTTAAGTGTCTTGCTCAGGGACACAATGGTAGTAGGTGGGGTTTGAACCTGGTTCTTCTGGTTCATAGGCGAGTGTGTTACCCACTAGGCTACTACCACCCACATGAACATACGCCACGTCTAAAAGATATATCATCGTGACGATCATCTTTTTATGACTATTAAGAAGGTTCAAATCAAATTTATGGACTGATGATGATCATAAATATTTATTACTGATGCCACCTTGAAAATACTGCAAATATCAGTGAAGGCCGTAAACCTCTAGCAGCAATATTCAGATTCATATTACAGATCAATACCCGGCCCGGGGAGGAGCTCACCTGTCCCCCCTCGCGAGCGCAGTGTCCCGCCGGCCACTCCGGAGCCGACCGGCGCGTGGAAGTTGTTGTAGTTGGGGATGGCGGCCTCGCCGATGGCGGCCTCGCCGAAGGCGGGGCAGTGCTGTGGGGTGGGGTCCGGCCTGTAGCGGCACCCTGGCTGATGCATGAGGCTGTCCCTCCTCTCATCGGTCAGCTTGCGCGTCTCCTTGTCCTTGCATTGTACACAGCCCATTATCTATGTCCTGCAGGCCAAACCGAGACCAGACAGGTGGGCACCAGCATCAGGTAGACCATAGAACAGAATCCCACGCATACTGTCTACACTGTTCATATTTATATTAAAATATACAACTTTATACAATATGATCTATAATGATCTATAATTAAAAACCATCCTGCTCCACGAATTCCTCCACACTAGGTCTCTTATTTAAAATCTGCACGCTGTTGGAAGGGATTTGGTTTGATGTGGAGGCTGCCATGATGGCATCTGACCACGAATGTTCCTCGCCGCAGCAGCAGCGGCGGCGTTCCGCATCGCGAACGGGTGGACGGGCGCTTACCTTGGATGCAGCCTCTAAAGCATCGCGTCCCGTCCCAGACACGCGCGCACGCGCGCACGCACGCACGCACGCAGGCGCGCGCTCCGGTTCACCACCCAATTAAATCAGCGACGTTCGTCGCGGCGAGAGGAAATAAAAAAAAAAAAAAAGATTCCGACGCGACGTGACGTCACGGGGACGGATGCGTCGCGCGTCGAGCGCGTTACCGACGCGCGTCGCGGGGAAGCGCGCGCCCGTGCGACCTGACGGCCGCGCGGGCGGTCACTGTGGTGACCGATACGACGCTTCAGTGGATCGTGAAAACGCCTCCGAACGATGCGCTGCAGTGGCGTCGCGCAGAACCGGCTAATTTCCCCCGTGACGCCGCTCAGCGCTCAGCAAACCGCGTAGAATTATTCACAAAGCCTATCAAGCGGGGCCAGTTACACCGAGTATTTATTACACAGTGAGTAATTACTTGAGACTAGGATCGTGATATCGTACGGGGACGTCAGATGTCTATATTTTTGTATGCAAATTAAGTCCAAAGTGCAGTTGATGTTGTTTTTCCTGAATTATTAATGTAATGCGTTCTGTTTCTCAGCGAGCCGTAGAATATGTACAGTATCACAAAATTTCATGAAATAATCGATCGTGACCCATGTATCGTGGTACATATCGTATTGTGAGATCCTTGCCAATACACACCCCTACTTGAGGCATAGATGGCTGTAGATATACAGTACAGGCCCAAAGTTTGGACACACCTTCTCATTCAATGTGTTTTCTTGATTTTCATGACCATTTACTTTGATAGATTCTCACTAAAGGCATCAAAACTATGAATTAACACATGTGGAGTTATAAAAAGTGGAGACCTGGCCTCCACAGTCACCGGCCCTGAACCCAATCCAGATGGTTTGGGGTGAGCTGGACCCCAACAAGTGCTAAACACCTCTGGGAACTCCTTCAAGACTGTTGGAAGTTTCAGGTGACGACCTCTTGAAGCTCATCAAGAGAATGGCAAGCGTGTGCAAAGCAGTAATCAGAGCAAAGGGCGGCTATTTTGAAGAAACTAGAACATAAACACCTTTTTTTGTTAAGTACATAACTCCACGTGTGCTCGTTCATAGTTTTGATGCCTTCAGTGAGAATCTACCAACGTAAATGGTCATGAAAATAAAGAAAACACACTGAATGAGAAGGTGTGTCTAAACCTTTCACCTGTGCTGTAGAGATTTAGCTATAGATATTTCATACATACAGTTATCCTGATATATTCATTTTTATATCGCAGAATGCTGTTTTGCTAAACGTCCATATGTCTGTTTGAAATAAATGCTTTCTAGGTTTAAGGGGTGTGGCTGCAAACACCGTTTTGCAGTGTGAGCTGCGTTTAAGCGTAGCCGTCGTCGCCACAAAAAGGGTGTGTTTCCACCCAACCTTCCCTCGTCCAGGATTGGACGCCTTTTTTCTTTTTCTTTTACTGGGGTTTTGTGGCCACAGATTAGGTCCCCTGTGTGATGGGATCAGCCCTGACTTCCAGCCCGTTCCTCTCGACCACAGCTCCACAGCCGGCAGGCACTGGCAAGGCCTTCAGCTGTCTGTGGCTTGTGGCGGCCAGTCTCAAATTAACTGCGCTGCAGTAGCTCCTGTCTGGCTCACAGATTCTCATACCCTCAAAGGGCACAGGCACTGATGAGTGCGCTCCCTAATTGTTCTGCAAACTAGGGAATGTTCAAAAATGTGTCTTGTGTGGATCGGATCTTGGGATGTTCTCTGGTCTCGGACGAAACTACACTTTTAAATGCAATTCTGCATTGCTCAAAATTGCCTGGTGCCATTTTAGTGTAACTATATGCTACATGGATTAAACCACCTTATTCTGTTTTGCTTTAATTACTTCAAGTATACTACCGGTTAGCCATACGATTGCTCGGTTCTGTGTTTCTGTAGTGCCAGAGCAGAAATATGAAGGAAACACAATTTGGCAAAATCGTCATTAGCCATATTCATGATGATGTTGACGTCTAGACATCAAAGTTAGGGCGCAAGACACAACATCTAGAAAGAAAAGTCGAATCCTTACTTAGGACATGGTTTTATTTTCACGATTATGTTTTACATGTCACAAGGAATCTTCCAGGGAAATAACAATACATGAGGCCATATCATGTAAGTATTGGTGATCAGATTTACCATTTCACAATATTCAAGTCAGATACAAAGATCACTATGTTAAGGTAGGTTTCAGAAAGGAACTTAAAACACACACATAAAAAAAAAACAGGGACAGAAACGTCTGAATCACAGGTAGAAAAGGAAAGACGGAAATTATTGGAACATAAAATAAACGTACACCTTCACGTGCTGTCTCCACTCGGAAAAAAATAAACTAAAATAAAAAATTGAAAAAGAACAGTATCTCTGATGTTGCGCCCTGACCTTTAAACCGTGTACATAAATTACTTCCTTCTTATTAGCACCCAATGCTTGAGCTTTTCAAGTCAAGACACCTTTATTTCTCAAACAGCAATACAATCCTGTCTAGATTATGCTTAGTTACAGGACTTTTTATTTGTTTTGGGGTTTTTTTGAGAAACTTTTTATGGGTCGAAGAACTGCGATTGCCTGACTGCAGTATCACGTAGAAGCAATCAGGAACCCAGTGAAAGAGCAGTGGACATTATCTGCCGCAAAGACGCCATTTGCCTCATCGTCTGGGATTTTGACGTAGACGGTGTCTTGCTCATTGAGCAGGAGAACTGCGCTACCTGACATCTGGTCGAGGAAGCCCTTATTGTACTCGTCATAGGTGAATAGCACGGGGTCTTCGTTCCTGTACAGTGCCACCAGGGCGTTAGCGCCGTTCACATGCATGCTGTAGGAGAAGTAATAGATCCCTGGGACATGGCAGGTGAAGATGCCGGTTTCAGGGTCATAGTGCTGCTCTGCATTGTACACAATGTGTTCAAACTTAATGGGCTCCCCAGATGGAGGGTATGGGGTTGTTGTTGTAGCTGTAAAAGCAGACATTGGAGTCTTGATAATGGCAGGCCCAATCTCAGCTGAGATAATGCCTTTCTCAAAGACGACCTCACCGGGTGGTCCAGGAGGACCAGGGGGCCCAGGAGACCCTGGCTGGCCATCTTCTCCGTTCTCACCAGCAGGGCCAGGTGGACCCTGAGGACCTGGAATTCCCTTAGCTGTTAAACCAGCAGGGCCAGGAGCTCCTGGAATCCCAGGGTGACCTTTAAGACCTGGTTGGCCAGATGGTCCAGAAGGCCCAGGAGGTCCTCTGGCACCAGGAGAACCCGCGTCACCTCTTTCACCTGCTGCTCCTGGGTAACCAGGCAGACCTTTATGTCCAGCTGGTCCTGGTGTTCCTGGGGCACCTGTTGCACCTGTTGGCCCAGTCTCACCTTTGCTACCTGAAGGTCCTGTGGGTCCTCTTGGACCAATGGGACCTGTTGCTCCAGGATAACCCTGTTTGCCCTCAGTACCCTGTGGCCCCTGATCTCCCTTAAATCCCTTTGGTCCCTGTGCCCCACTTGCCCCGATATCCCCTTTAGGGCCACTTGCTCCCCTCTCTCCTGGGAATCCCCTTGTACCCTGAGGACCAGATGGACCCATGGGCCCTGTTGCACCTGTGTGTCCAGTATGGCCCATGGGCCCTGGTTCACCTTTCTGACCTGTTGTGCCAGGACTGCCTACTGTTCCTCTCTCACCTTTTTGACCATTTGCACCAGGCTTTCCATAGCCAGGAATACCGGGAGCTCCTGTTGACCCTGTTGGCCCAGAAGGACCTTTAGGACCAGCAGGGCCAGGCATCCCTGGAGCTCCATTTTCACCTGGCTTTCCAGCCAAACCAATTCCTGGAGCTCCAGTGAGGCCTTTAGGCCCAGGTGCTCCCATGGGACCTGATGCCCCATCTCTGCCTGGTGAACCAGGCTTCCCACTTTCACCATCTGCACCAGGCCTGCCTGGGATTCCAACACCGGGTTTTCCTGGCTGCCCTACAGGACCCATAGGTCCTGTTGAACCTGACGCACCTGGTGCCCCAGGGATTCCAACTCCTCTTTCACCTTTTGCTCCTGGAGTACCAGGAATACCTGGATGTCCCTTTAACCCTGGTTCTCCCCTTGGTCCCATTGAACCAGATGGACCTGCTGGCCCTGGCTTGCCGGATGATGAGTAACCAGCAGGCCCAGGACTGCCAGCAGGCCCAGGCATGCCTCTGGGACCCTGTGAGCCTGGTGCACCAGTTTCACCCTTTGGTCCGGGGCTTCCAGCGGATCCAGGCTTTCCAGGACCACCTGGAGTGCCGGGTTTACCAGGTGAAGAGTATCCAGCTGGACCAGGTGGTCCGGGGGGTCCTTCAGGTCCAGGAATGCCAACTGCGCCTTTTCCTGGAGGGCCAGGGGGGCCGGGAGGTCCCGCTGGTCCTGGTTCTCCCGGGTGTCCAGGCTCACCTGAAATTGGCACCACTGCATGGAGAGATGAATACATACAAGAATGAATAATGATGGTGCCAATAAGATTCATTCTTATTTTATTATTGCTTCATTTGTTGTATTTTTTAAACCAAAATCAGTATTATGCATTGTATGATATTGTTCACTTCTGTGTATGTTTTTTTTAATGCTGTCAGGTCAGTCAGACTGTTATATTACACTTGAACTGAATTGTGACCATGATTGCACTCTATCCTTCCAAGAAAAATGTCTTGCCATAGTGGAAGTGATAATATTCTGGGAGGGCCATATGTTAACACCATTGCAGCAGATTGCTGCAGCAGGATGAGGATGTGCCGTCCTTTTTGCACCGGCTTTGCTTGCTTATTTTGCTCCATCCTTCCTAGAAATAGCAGCTGAGAGAGGATCGTGGGGCCTGTTTTTATTACTGCCTTAATGTGGTCACAGTCACCAGTGTGTAAACCGTGTTGTTCCCATGGTCAGGCCCGGAGGCTCAGTGTTCATAAATCCAAACAGATGTTGAATTTTTTTTGTGTTATGTTAAATAAGGCACACCCAAACAAACGACTGCTTTCTAGTTCAGACACAATTGGTCTAAAATGAGAATAATAAATGTAACACAGTATTATTTGCAGCATTGACTCTCTATTTTCTTACACTTACAGCATTTTTACAGCATTTACACACGCACACACACACACACACACACACACACTGTGCATATACAGAACTAGAGCAACAGCAGTGCATACACCTGGCATGTTTAACCACGGCTGTTTCTCTCCATCACAGTCATTGGAGGAAAAAAACAACCACTGACTGTACAGTTCAGTATGCAGTGAGCTGGAGCTCGATCCTAGATGATGTTCTGCACCTTCACTTTTTTATTTTGCTTTCTACATGCGTAGAACGTTCAATTTTGTTCATGATTCTGCAGAGTCATTCAAACATACATTTTAAAAAGTTTAAATTGTTTATATAAAAAAATTGTTCTAGAATAATTTCAAGGTGTAAGTAACATGTGGTAGGTGGTACTCACCTTGGCTTTTCACATGGTACGGCTGGTACTGAGGTGCTTTCATGACCTTCTTGACAACATATCTTTCACCATAAACAGTAGTCAGGGCCAGCAGGAGGAAGAGGATGCTCGCTACTCGTAGTTCCATTTTCTGAGGTTAAATCTGCAGGTTGGAGAAAAATAAAAACAAAGAGAACAAGCTTTTCAGTTGACGAAACAAAATTAAGTTACAGCTTCAATAGAGGCAACAGCGCACCGGTAGGGCTGCAGTATCAGCGCTGTGCACCTGTCTAGCCCTAAAGCTGCCCTCAAGTAGAAGGCGAGACAAGGCCTCAGACAGAGGAAGCAAGAGAGCAAAAGTTTGGCACATACCGGCATACTTGGGCTCCAAATAAAGGAAAAATAGTTTTTCAAATAGCCAGCACTGCCCGTGCTGCCGTGTCCGTATATCCTTGGGAGGGGAGCGCGTCCCGAATATGCTGTTGCCTGCCACAATGATGCGAGTATTTATACTATATCTGCCCCTCGCATCATTAAAAAAGCACCTACCCCACAAGTACCTCCCTCTGCTTAGCTAAGCTGTAATTAGGCGGCAGATCTGCCCAGTGTTGGCATGTCACATCAGGATAGCAGCTTCCTTTGAATTTTTAGACCCATGATTTGTTCTTGCTCAGCTCACGTTAAGAAATAAAAATAATATGCAGGCTGTGGAATTAGAGTTCTCTGTAATGATTGGCAATAAGAAAGATGACCGTTAGTTGTGTTCCTACATTAAGTGGAAATATATTTTACGAAGAAGAATGCACGTGTACGGTGTCAATATTTTCTTCTTATTAATACCAGTAATGAAGTGTTTTCCCTGAGGAAAACAGCCATTTGCATCCTGTATTAAATCACCCATTCACTTTATGAAGTTTATCCTATAAAAGTACATAAGTGGTTGGAAAGAGCCGTGGTTTACTCTACATTTAGGTTAATATTATGACAATTATAATTAGATGTGATATAAATGACAAGGAGAAGCGCCCATTTAGTCCTTCACACAGCTCAAGATGGACAGGGTGTCTGGATTAAGCCAGTGTTTGGTCAGCTTGTTCATTTGGTTGCATACAATGAGGCTTTCATTACCTGTGCTATTTCAGGTCTAACAGTTTATAGGACTTTACCTGTGTGTATTTTTACTTCTACTTTGCACCACAAACACCCAACAAAGAACATAGAAAAAATATATTGAGCTTCAGGTATGTGCTTATATCAGTTTAGTGAACTTTTCAATTCTGCAAGGCAGCCTTGTTTAAAATGCAATTGCAGTACAAGTCCACTAGGGGGCATATGGCGATTAATAGGACAGTCAATAAAAGGCAAAAGAATAATTTTTCTCGTCCACGTAGGCCTGTTTAATTTTCCTCGAATTGCGTTCCATAAATCCTTCCTTCACTATAACTTGTTCTCAAAAACAAGTATTATTTGGTTGGTAATAATTTACCGTAATTGGTGTATTACTGGACATGGAGGAAGTGCACACACCCAGTTCGGTAGGTTCGGCAGCACACATGTCCCAGTATAGGGACGAGAACTGTCCTTGTACAGTATGTCCCCTAAATCATGATGACACTTGTTAATTCACTGGCTGCATTTTCAAAAGTAAACCTGTTATCGTGTCTATTTGTGGTAAAGGGACTTACCAGATTTATGTGGGAGATTCCTCCGCTGCGAATGATGGAAGAAAACTTGCACCTGGGGTATAATTAAACATTCCTTTAGCCCAGGACATGTTTGAACATTTGCAATTTTCAAAATTGGACTCTTATCAAGTGCAATTTTCCAAAGTGCTGCTTTTGCAACGTGTGTATTTATAGCAGACCTACTCAAGTGCAGTTTCACAGGTATTGTTTCAACATACCGTCCTCGAAGGAAAAGCTTTATTCTTCTGTACTCATATTTAACAACGCAGTCCTGCATATGCATTTCACACACGAAAAAGGGCAAGAGTCCATGTCCCGGATTAAGCGCAATAAAAACTCAACGAGCTGTAAATTTACTCTGTATAATTCGTGCACGCATCTTCGCACAAGATTTAGGGATTTCACCCCCCGAGTTTGAAATGTGTTGCCCATGCCACCTTCACCAATGTCAACCGGCCATTTTCCTCCAACTATGTTTGTGTTTACAGCCCACAAGAGAGGTTAGGCTCTGCAACCGTTAGTCACATTTAGCTAAATGACAGAGCAAGAGAGGGTGGAGTCAGGACTTTTTGAGCCTGCTGGTTCACATAATTTCTGCTCATTTTCATGTTATAAAAAACTGTTAAAACCGCACGCGCAAATATCACTTGGTCCCTATTTTTTGCTCATATCTAAGCGGCAGTTTTATGTGCAACAGGGCTCATGCTGGAGAAGTTAAGTGTTTGTTTGCGTTGGCAGTAGGAGTGTGTAGCTTTTTACATTTTTTTACATAAAAAAAGAGAAATATCGTCGCTGACTCTCGTTTACTTAGATCGGCAGGGTCTCCGATTCCCTGCTAAACTCATTATTCCTTGTCGGACCTTTGATGCGGCCGCCGTTCCTCCATTGAGACAAGCAATTAAGGTTTATGGGCCAGATATTAAAATTGAAGGATACGGCCATGCTGGCTGCTAATAAAGCGTCCGCGTGACACTGGCGTGATACTGTACGCCCAGATACGTGCGGTGCACATTTTTTATTATTTGAAAAAGAAATTGTGAAGACTGGAGGGGAGGGAGTCGTCGCAGCAGAGGTCAAAAACAGGGGCGGCAGTAACGTAAAGCCGCAGGGAGATTTCCAGAAAGAGACAATCCACGCTCTTCTTTCGCGGATCTCGCACGCCCCAGGCTCGAAAGAGCGAGTCTAAGTTGGGAAGCGAAGATTTCAGATGTCGGTAAAGTCTGTCCACCACTAAGAGCTACTTTTCGTTTTATGAATGGAAGGGCAGGAGGGGTCCCTGCACTGCGATTGTCGAGCAAATTACAGACTCTGGGGAGCAGAAATTCCCGAATTACACTCGGAAGTGAGACCGTTCCGAGGAGTGATGTTCACTGGGGTGCGAGCGAGAGGCAGAGCTGCTTCACAGCTATTAGGTGTTCGATTGCAGCAGTGAACCTCTAGACATTTTTCAATCTATCTTCTTTGTTACATGGAGAACAAGATTCTGCGGCTGACTCAGCTGGAGATGCCAGGCCCCTGTAGCATTAGGGATACATCGGAAAACCCGGGAGGGAAGTATGGGGGTGCTGGGAAGTCGCCCCTGAGCGAGACGGGTCCCGGCTTCCTTGTTCTGCTAGGAGGGTGTCAATGGAGCAAGTCAGGCTATTCCTGGAGAAACGTCTGACTCTGCATTTCCGCCTGGAGCCTGGAGCGAAGCGAGGGAAAAATCCCTCGGACGTGAAAAGGCGAAGTGAACGAAGAAATCGCAGCGAAATCTGCTGACCGGCGGGCAGCCGGTTCATTATCCCAAACATCCTGTTCAAAATATCAATTTTGCACCACAGATTACCACTTAAACGAAAGTGATTTTGGGCAAGTGAATAAAGAGTGGAGGTATTTTCAAGATGTGTTCCACGGAAGAAGCTGCTGAACCAGCGAATGAAATGCTTGGTGGTCATAACCCGGTTGTAGTAGCCTAGTGGGTAACACACTCACCTATGAACCAGAAGACCCAGGTTCAAACCCCACTTACTACCATTGCGTCCCTGAGCAAGACACTTAACCCTGAGTGTCTCCAGGGGGGCACTGTCCCTGTAACTACTGATTGTAAGTCGCTCTGGATAAATGCTGTAAAGGTAAATGTAATGTAACCTAGTGGGCAAGATGAACCAGAAGCCCACAAAGTCAGGAACCCCACTTACTACCATTGTGTCCCTGAGCAAGACATTTACATTTACATTTGAGACATTTGGCAGACACCCTTATCCAGAGCGACTTACAACGTGCATTCAAGTTACCATTGATGAAGTGATCAGTTCTGGTTCATTAGGACCCCAACTATGAATACAATATTTTTATTCACTCTGTTGTAGATTCTGTACACAAGTTCGACAATAAGAAGACACTGAACCCTGAGTGTCTCCAGGGGGACACTGTCCCTGTAAAAGATAAATGAGGTGGGATTGGGGACGGTGGGGTTAACCTCCATGTCATTGCCACATCATGGTGGTCTGAATGAAGGGCTGAGTGGCCACGTTCCCTCGAGGTCTGAGAGAAGCGGCCCTTCCCAGGCCCTGGCGATGAGCGGACAAGCGGGTAATTATCCCCGTGGAAATGGAGGGGCGGGGCAAATGACGCTCCGATGTTTGCATGGAGACAAGAAAAACAATCGTCTTCATTAAACTCTTCAGCACAGACGCTCCATGTTTTATTCTGATTCCAGATGACCCACCGCATTCCCCATGATTCACCTGTTGGGTCATGATCCCAAAAACCAGAATAGGATCATGTCATTTTCGCTAAGTCTCTTTTAAGCTCGATGTTTTACGACTTGAAGGCGAACATGAGTCTGCTTATTGTGGTGACATTTAAAAGAATCAAAGTTAAATAAAGCGCCCTAATGGGTTTCTCAGAGTTGGAGTGTTGGTGGCGCAATCCTGTACTTAGAGATAATAACCAATCTGAGATATCTTCCCGAAGAAAATTACAGGTTCTGGGGGTAGCCGTCTGCATGGGGCAATCACTGCAATTTCATGATAAAACATGGCAAAAAATAAAGAGAAATGCGCTTTAATACAAATAAAATTGATTTAGACTGGAAATACTTAGAACTTGAAAGTTTCAGGGCGGTTTTCTGTGATGTTGTGTCAAAGTGTGTACAGCTTAATTTATTAAATATCAGATTGTGAGTATGGAGCGAATGGTGATTGGTGCTACTGCCTGGCTACAAGGAGACCCGGGTTCAAATCCCAACCTTGTTCTCTACAGGGACGTTGCGTGTTCTCCCTGTGTTTGTGTAGGTTTACCACACACCGGTTTAGCATGGATGGAGTCCAGCTTCCCTGGTGACCCTGAAGTGGGTTTAGAAAATGACTGGATGGATGTGAACACGATCATTTAATCTTTTCAGGAAGGGGGGCATGGGCCAAATAAAGTGCAATATAATAAAATAAAATATGTGTATGTGTGTGTGTGTGTGTGTGTGTGTGTGTGTGTGTGTGTGTGTGTGTGTGTGTATATATATATATATATATATATATATATATATATATATATATTTATATAGTACAGGACAAAAGGTTGGACACCTTCTCATTCAGTGTGTTTTCTTGATTTTCATGACCATTTACGTTGGTAGATTCTCACTGAAGGCATCAAAACTATGAATGAAGACATGTGGAGTTCTGTACTTAACAAAAAAAGGTGAAATAATTGAAAACATGTTTTATGTTCTAGTTTCTTTGCTTTGATTACTGCTTTGTACACTGTGGCATTCTCTCGATGAGCTTCACGAGGCCGTCACCTGAAATGCTTCTCCAACAGTCTTGAAGGAGTTCCCAGAGGTGTTTAGCACTTGTTGGTCCAGCTCACCCCAAACCATCTGGATTGGGTTCAGGTCCGGTGACTGTGGGGGCCAGGTCTCCACTTTTTGTTAAGTACATGTGTTCATTCATAGTTTTGATGCCTTCAGGGAGAATCTACCAACATAAAAGAAAACGCCAAACAACATGCATTTCGTATGATTATCTCCTTGATCTCCACAAACCAGGGTTTGGTGCAGGTGAACACAAGGACACAAAAACACTTTTGTAACACTGAAGTGTTACAAGTAAAAGTGAACTGATTGTCATTTTGAACCAGCACAGCACACGGTGACACAACGAAATGTGTCCTCTGTATTTAACCATCACCCTTGGTGAGCAGTGGGCAACCCGGGGAGCAGTGTGTGGGGATGGTGATTTGCTCAGTGGCACCTCAGTGGCACCTTGGCGGTCCAGGATTCGAACCGGCGACCTTCTGATTACGGGGCCGCTTCCTTAACCGCTAGGCCACCACTGCCCCCATAAATGCCCCTATGTATGTATGTATATTTAATGTGTAATTTTAATGGATTAGATGAGACATTGCAAGCACAAAGAAAAGACGGAGCTGACACGGAGCTGACACAGCACTGCTAACAGGCGGTCAGAAAATGTCTTTAGTTCGCAAACAAAAGGGCAACAAGATCTATTTAAACTTGTTTGCATAATCTGTGTGCGGTTCACCCAGCTTCTTTTTATATATTTTTATATTTGCTGCACAGCCTGAAAGGATCCTGTCTCGTCTGTAAATTTGCAGCGCTGCTCGCGCCTCACGTGGAGCGGGGAAAGTCGTGGTCCTCCTTTTCCGTGCCACATGAAAAAAATAACAAATATGACATTTTTATGCCTTTCATGCTGCAATCAGAGCTGTTTAGTCTGCGCTCAGTGTCGTGCCTGGTGGTCGTTCCACCGATGGATCTGGAGATGCAGCACGCGGCCCAGCTTCCACTTGCGCTGCGACACACAGACGAAGACGACTGAGATCTTGAAACGTCCATGTGCTCTCCCCTCCAGGAATCCCAGAGGGTTTCAGGGTGAAAGGACGTCGTATCGCCACTGTAATTTCAACTCGACCTAAAGCTACACTTAACAACCACAGCTGAAGACCTGTTAACCGAGCAGATCCACATGTAAGACTTTCCCTTCCTCCTAACGTAATAATTATGATGTCACTTCCACATTTTTTTTTCCTTTTCATTTCGTTTGTCACTCGGTGGCTCCGGGTGCCGAGCCTACGGTTCAGGAGCCCACCTTGAGACGGCCAGCTTTCTGCAGACAAACATTATTAATACTAACTCACATAAGCCAACGCTCAGAGCATAATGGAATGGCGAGAGGGCGCAGCAAATGCCACTTTACGTTCCCAGTGTTCTAAAAGTGGCTGGCTGTGGCTCAGCTCTGCAGGAAGGGAGAAGTGCTATTAATGGCTGGAACGCACTTTTGAGGTGTTTACTTTTGGTTGGATATATTTGGTCAGAGTTCTCTACTGTGGCCGAGTTAAAGAAAAAAAAAAAAAACTGCTCATGTTTGAACATCTGCATTTCGTAATAAGTGGAAGACTGCGGAAAACTGGGGGGGGGGGGGGGCGGATTCCATGTTTGTTTAAGAAAAGCCGAAATGTGGAGGTGCTGCATGCATTAAACATGCAGTGTGCTTCATTTTCACGAACTGATGTCAATTAGACCGGTGCACGTGTGATGTGCATTCATGACACATGAGGGATTGTCCTGTGCTTCAAATATTAGACTTAAAACGTGACTTAATTGGCTTTGGTATTATTTTATATTGCCACATCTTGCCAGGATTACGCCCTGTGCATGAAAATATGTATGAAATTAGCGCCGTCAGTCAACGTGGGCCTTGACATTGCACCTTCTTTTCCCTTTCCCTTACATCCTAATCACTTAAAAAAAAATGATGGGTCTGCAGCTAGTGGCTTATTCCACTCAAATTAAGCTAATTACATTCTCGTCTGGGAGCCGTCTGCAATCCATACATTCACCCAACATTATCTTTTTTAGCTTCCGTGACATTTTGCGAAACACCCTTTTCTAAATTAAAGGACTGACATGTGCCAAGGCCTGACATTATGAGCCTGGTGCTTTTTTTTGAACGGCGTCCACCCAGGGCTCCTCAGTCTATCGCTGGGTGAGATCAGTGGGCAGAGCATCGAGCTCTAATGAGCGTGCACAGCACACCATTCGTACAGCCGCCGCCTGCATGCCAATTCCCCCCAAAACGCTCTTCCTTTTTCATTTGCTGCGGTGCATCCACAATGTAGTCCCCCCGTTTCCATGGAATCCGGGTTTAATTAAACTACGCAAGTAACGTTTTTTCCCCTCTGTGCCCCCAAACTATAAAAAATGCCTGCTTTTATCATCTTCTGAGAGTTTTAATTTGCAATAAAATCCTAGGAATCTTCAGCATGGCAGCGTCTATCTTTTGACAAAGCATTTTTACGACGGGCCCACAAACCTTTCATTTGTGATTTTTTAACATTTTTTTTGCGATGCCCTCCAGCAAAAACATTGACAGAATAAAACCGTGTGCCAGAAGTGTAAAATGTGACATAGTCTCTGTACGTTTATGGGAACATACAGCAGCATTGTTCTGTTCCATTATAAAGTGAAACTTCTCAAATTTATGTGTTCTGATTAATGATTATATTTAACACACATTTAATTTTACAGCATTTATCAGATGCCCTTATCCAGAGCGACTTACAATCAGTAGTTACAGGGACAGTCCCCCCCGGAGCAATTTAGGGTTAAGTGCCTTGCTCAGGGACACAATGGTAGTAAGTGGGATTTGAACCTGGGTCTTCTGGTTTATAGGCGAGTGGGTTGCCCACTAGGATACTACCAACCCTCACACTGTGACATGTTACTGAACTTTTCTTAGTGGGTAGTGGGGTTTGAAGGTTGGGCTCTTTGGGCACTTGGCTTCCACCATGCCGTAACAGCGGTAACTCCTTGTTTGAAATCTTGCAAACATCCTCAGGAGGATCTCCGCATGAGAGAATAAGTCCCAGACGGTCCAGATACAGCGGGGTGGGGTGAGCGGCAGGCCTCTTCCCAAAATGATATTACTGTACACGACGAAGCCTTGTGGTTGGCTGATTTTGGGAACGGTGCGTTCTGCACAGGGCGAAAGAACGTTTGATCAGAGCCAAAATGCCTATGTTGCACATTTGGGAGTCTTTACTTCTCACGATACAGCAGTAGGCCGACTCCTGGAGACTTCCCCGGCACGTGGAATGAGGCGTGGGAAGCGGCTGCTCTCTACAGACCCCCCCAGACGTAGCACCACACCTTCGTTTCTGGAGGATTAAAAGGGCACCATATTTAGCTCTCGTTTGGTACCTGCAGACTTGACCTGTTAACGCTGCGATCTGGGAGCTCCCACGGGTCATTACGCCCCCCCTCCCCTTACAAGGACTGTCACAGCTGAATGGCTATTCTGTACAGCTCATTAGGCTAATTATACATAAGTGTCGAATCAACCATTTAAGATGCTTATAGATCGTTTATTAAATAAAGCCTTCACGAATAACTGAAAACTAGTGCTGCGAGACAATCAGCGCATTTTTCCGCGTGGGATCGTAGGACGTTTCAGCTCAGATTTGACTGAACTTAATAACGTCACACTGTATTCATTCATTTTTTTTCTATATAATTTTTAATATGCACGCTTCATTGCATTAACTGATAGTATGTCTCGGAATAATGGTTTACATTTGGTGGTGACACAACAACAGGTCCACTTCAGCAGACCTGGTACGACTGATGCACTGACCGCTGAAGAGCCAGCGTCAAATCAAGTCCTCTCGAAGCTGAACTTCACCTATTTAACCACCTTTTTCATATCAAGCATGGATTTTTCTTCGCATTACATTACGTTAACATTTCCCATCCAGGGCAACGTTCACTAATTACATGTTCGGTCGTGCCTGAGCAACACAGAATCAGCAGGATGCTTTTTAAGGCGTGAGGTTTGAACTCCTGACTCTGTGGTTTCGTGGGTCGATGTCCGGGGTCCGCTGGGCTCCAGGCCGGCACCGTCCTGAGACAGTGGTAACTCATCTAAACCTTCTCAGGAAGATCTCGGCACCGCAGTCCTAGACGGGGTGGGGTCCCAAAGTGGGATTACTGTACACGGCATTCAGCGGCCCTGTGGTGGGCTGCCTCTCTCCGCGGTGTCTCCAGTGGTCTATACGGCAAATTTGCCCCAGTGGCCCGACTCCAAAACCGAAGGTAAAGAAAGCGGTGGAAATGACAGTCTTGCAGCAGGGGTGAAAAATAGATTTGTTTTGATCATCTTAAAGCTATTTATTCCCATGCTTATTCCCCAGAGCTGTAGCATTAGGTCCTTTAGGGAAACTAGAAATTACTGCAAGTTCCGTCTTTTTAGGTTCTGTCCTACCTAAACATTATTGCTGCCTTCGGCTGCAAATTAGGATTCGCCTTGTCTCCCCGTGGCCGCAAATGCGCCCGGAAAAACTTTCCTGACGGACACGCTGCAATAATTTGCGGCAAAGTTTTCTAAAAACGGCCCCACCTCGGTGGGGAAACACTTCATCTCCCTCGCAGTTTCCCAGGGTTTTTATTTATTGACACACCTGATTTGGCCGTTTGGCCGTAGCTACGCATTTAACACGGGAGAACGATTCCACCCGTCAATAAGCTGTTTTTCCCTATTGGTTTTCGGACGTCGCCGAAGTTCGTCCGAAAGGCTTTGCAAGGAAACGGTGGCACGTTGAGATTCGGCCTCCTTTTTAAATTTAGTCGAGAACAAGATGAACCTGTTTTTGTTTTTCCTCTTTCCTCTGTCTGTGGTGCAGATATTTATAAAGGCAATGACTGGTCTGCCACCATAATTCCTTCCATAACTGTTGATTTTTGCATCCGTCCTGTTTCTTCGTGTGTGAAATGACCATCTGTGCCGCCGGCCAACGGGCCCTACTGTCTAGCCAAGTGATCGGATCCCAGAATTCTCGGTGTAAATTTTTTTATTGTCGCGCTTGCTGCTGTGTTTTCAAAAAAAAAAAAAACTGTCATCAAAATAGCCCGTCCCAAAAGCAGCCCTGTCCCCGTCCCGAGTGAGGACAACGCGAGCACGCGCCCAGGTCTTTACGAAGCCCGTATTCTGCTGACGCCACCTTCTGCTCCTCAGCAGCTCGTCTCGTCCCCGCGCCGTAAATTTCGCCCCTCGGCTCTGTGTGTGCGTTTGGTGCAACGACTTGGCTTCTTTCGAAGGCCGCTTTTTACTCACTGCTATATTCGCTGATATGTCATTACGAGTGAACACGGCGCGTTCCCGCTTGGTGCGGCTGCTTTATTCGTGACACTAATGGACCGGCGGTGGCGGGGAAAGGTTGGAGGGGATTAGAGCTACACGGCAAGTGCCTCCGGGCCCGGTGCCTGACCGGCTGAGGTCGAAAATCTAAAAAAGCTGGACCCTAATTCCAGAGCTCTGTGTGGTTCTCCACTTCAAAAACGTGTCTTAGCGAAAGGAAGCGGGCTCGGACTTTAAGATTTCATTATTTTTGGTAAAAAAAAAAAAAAGCGCTTAAGCATGAAAACATGCGAGCAATAACGAATACCATTACTGCACATCGCAATAACAACAATAACAGCGATGCCTTTCCAGAGAACAGTTTGCGGCAGGCCTCTGAAAGCGTCCTATTACATTTAGCACCAAAACAAACAGCGCACACAGGAATCTCATCTATGTCTTGTTTTGCCGTCTTGTTCCAGGTTTTTCATTTTTTATTTTTTGAAGGATAGGAAGCGGCTTTCCATTCCTCAGTCCATCTGTAAAAAGTGTGGTGCACTTTTTAACTGCATGGTGCACGTTGTCGATGTTTTATGGGGCTTACGTCAGCTTACGTCTGTTTCCTGCATGGGTTCCGACGACACATCACTTGTACTGACTACACATCCAGTGGGCAGTGGTGGCGCAGCGGCTAAGGAAGCGGCCCTGTAATCAGAAGGTTTCCGGTTCGAATCCCGATCCCCGGGCGCCTGTCATGGACAAATGCAGAGGACAAATTTCACTGTGTGCACTGTGGGCTGTGCTGCTGTGTATCACAAGTGACAATCACTTCACTTTACATCCCCCGTTGCCGCCATCAACACACCGTAGGTCACCAGGTTCATTACATTTACAGCATTTACCAGACTCCCTTATCCAGAGCGACTTACAATCAGTAGTAACAGGGACAGTCCCCCCCTGGAGACACTCAGGGTTAAGTGTCTTGCTTGGGGACACGATGGTAGTAAATGGGATTTGAACCTGGGTCTTCTGGTTCACAGGCGAGTGTGTTACCCACTAGGCTACTACCACCCTACTACTACCACCCGATCATTTGTTTATTCACTTATTGTTAACCACCCTAGCGAACAGTGAGGCGCCCGCTGCTTCGGCTTCAGTGTCCATTTAATTCCACACAACTACGCGTCCACACCAGTCACGTTTTCACCGCGTTTTCCCTGGTCCGGTAGAACTGTGCCTTTATAGGCTGTCAGGTGAAGGCTACAGCTGAAGCCAATTCTGACCGCTTCTAAAAGTCTGTAACTCCGGCCCTTCTGCAGCGGCGACATTTTAATGGACTCAGTTGAGTGAACTAGGCCTTAGTTTTTTTTTTTTACCTGGCAACCTACTGAGTTCTGGCAACCGCCACACGCTTGCGGGCTCGTTTTTGTTCTCCCCGTTATTCACCCTGTTTTTGGCCACCTTGCCGCGTTTATTTGTATTTATTAGTAAAATCATCGTTTCCCTTATGGCCCGCCTCTGCTCGCCATCGTGACTGAGGCCAGCTTGGGACATGGGAAAAGGGGGCTTGATGTAGGGGGGTAAGTGTTTGTCTGCTGTGTTTATTTTGTTAATGTAATAGCGTTCTTTGTATGATTTGAGTCATGTGCTTTGTCTTATGAAATGGTAAATTGTGAATACGGGGATATGCTATGTCGATATTTAGAGATCTAGAGTTGGCCTGATTATGGCCGTCCTGCCATCTTGAGCTCACCTAAGAAGGCTATGACTGTGGGGTGTATTTAGGGGGACAGTGTAGTAGGCCGAGGGCCTTCGTGTGGGTTGAGGGATTGAGGAACATTAGTGCAACAGCTTGCTGTGAATCTGGATCTTTTGCACATATGTATATATAGATGCCTATGATGGCCGGTTTTTGTTTTGCTTTTCTACAGTATTTTTTTTTTGTTTGTCAGAATTTCTGGGCACTTCCCGCACTGTAAATATTGCATGAAAACACGCGAGCAATAATGAATACCATTACTGCACATCACAATAACAGCGATGCCTTTCCAGAGAACAGTTTGAGGCAGACCTCTGAAAGCGTCCTATTACATTTAGCACCAAAACAAACAGCGCACACAGGAATCTCATCTATGTCTTGTTTTGCCGTCTTGTTCCAGGTGTTTTTTTTATTTTTTTGAAGGATAGGAACCGGCTTTCCATCCCTCAGTCCGTCTGTAGAAAGTGTGGTGCACTTTTTATTTAACTGCATGGTGCACGTTGTCGATGTTTTATGGGGCTTACGTCATCCTGCACGTCTGCTTACTTCTGTTTCCTGCACGGGTGCCGACGGCACATCACTTGTACTGTCTACACATCCCGCGGTGCCGCCAATAGCTTAGCATTCTCAAACAAACACAACACACCATAGGTCACCAGGTTGGTTCGTTTATTCACTTATTGTTAACCATCCTAGCGAACAGTGAGGCGCCCGCTGCTTCGGCTTCAGTGTCCATTTAATGTTCCACACAACTACGCATCCACATCTGCCATGTTTTCACCGCGGTTTTCCCTGGTCCGGGAGAACGGTGCCTTTATAGGCCAGCTTGGGACACGGGAAAAGGGGGCTTGATGTAGGGGGGTAAGTGTTTGTCTTCTGTGTTTATTTTGCTAATGTATTAGTGGTCTTTGTATGATTTGAGTCATGTGCTTTGTCTTATGAAATGGTCAATTGTGAATATGTACGGGGATATGTTACATCGATATATGGAGATCTAGAGTTGACCTGATTCTGACCGCCTGCTCCCCCCACTGCTAAAAAAAAACTATATTTTTCTCACTGGTTGACACAGATATAAGATACGGGGCAGAAACAAACTCCTTTTGTGGCAGTGGTTGCTTAGCAGATAAGGACCTGTAATCAGAAGGTTGTGGGTTCAAATCTCCATTGAGGTCCCCTTGATCAAGGTATCCCACGTACGGTTCCCCGGCTGTCTTTCATGGCTTTAAGAGCAGAGGACACATTTTGAGGACACCTTTCATTTAAGGCGAATATGTTTTTATTGACTGATATAAGGCAGTTTCCTTGATAAAAAGGATAACATTTCACATCTGGCTGGAGTCTTGAAGACTTTGTGTGCAGCCCGTGTGGGTGAGCTGGCCATCAGTAGTGCAAGCAAACTCTGAACTCCTGAGTAGGTGCTGGCAGACCTGGCACACCTCCCCTCGGCCCACCTTAATCATCCTGGCCGCAGTCTTCATCTGGGGGAGGAAAAAAAAATCAGCCAGAAAAAGGCAACAGGTCCGATGCCCCATGGGGTCAAAAGGTCATCCTAGCCACTGACCCACGTGGACCTGTATCTGAGGTGCTCCAGGCTGGCCAGACCAACCTCCACCTCTCGCATCCTCCTGTCATGCAGCGCCCCTCGCAGTGCGGCGCGCAGGAAGCGCGAGACCAGCTGCAGCGACCAGGAGGCGGGCAGCAGCCGCAGCACGCCGGCCGCATCGAAGCACGGCCCGCTGCGCTCCAGCAGGTCCGCCGCGGCCCCGACCGCACCCGAGTCCAGGTGGATCTGCAGCAGCGTGTGAAAAATGGCCTGCCGGCACTTCCGCTTCTGCCCAGCAGAGGTCCTGCGGCAGTACTCTTCAGCTGCCTGTCCGTCCTTCTCCTCATGGACCAAAATTTGCAAGGCCTCCCCGTGTCTTCCCAGTTTCCCCAGCAGGATGGCCTTCTCCTTCTGCAAATCTGTATGCATAACCTTCTCTGCAATGCATTAAATTAACTTATTTAATAAAATAGTAACAAGGAGCCAAATTTAAGTGCATTTTACGTATTTTATATATATGGAGTGTGTGTGTGTGTGTGTGTGTGTGTGTGTATATATATATATATATATATATATTTTTTTTTTTTTTTATTTTTTTATTTTTTTATTTTTTTTTTTATAAAAACACTGCTTGGCATGTTGCTGTTCAGTCACAGTATCCACACCCTCAAACAGTCACATTAGTGACTGTGACTGTGACATTTATTGACTTTCATTGATCCCTCGATGAAAAGCGACTGCTGGAGTATCAGACAGTCCATTAGCGTTATATTGCTCTAGGGGGATTGTGCCAGCGCTCAGTGAAGAGTGCCGGCTAAAGAAGTGAGCGATTTTATCGGTTTTTTGAAAGAAGTCTGGCTGACCGTGCACAGCATGAACGTTGTAGTATGGTGACCGCCACAGCAGCTCCTGCAGTCTCCATCTGATCTGTTTTCCCGCTGATCCACCGGCCTCTCCGGGGGCCGTCTGGAGCACTGCAGTCACATATGTGGCGGCTAGGAGGGTATGATGCTTCTCCTCCTGAGAGGGGATTATTTCATTAGTCGGAGACACCGTGGCTCGTCATTAAAAAGGGATGAGGTCTATTCATTAAAGGCGGGAAAGGCCGGAACCCACCGTGCTGCTCATGTCCCCGACCAGAAACTCCAGGTACAACATCAGTGCCAGAGGGTACTTGGCCAAAAATCCAACGATTTCTCCCGGGATTTTAAATCCCTCTTTATCCTTCTGTGTGAAGATTTGAACCCCGGCCTTTGCAGAAAAAGGAATAATCAGGGTTCTGCAGCACTGTAGTCTACTGAAGACCATCTTGTGGCACTGCGCAAGTCTGCCCTCTACAGCTAGGCAAATACCTCCTGGTTCCTCTGTAATGCCCAGCCTGCGAACGTCCAGAAGGTGTCTCTGTCCTCTAGTCGGGCAAGACAATTCAGAATGTGCTGGTACACGTCTGAGCTTGAGCCGTTGTCGTACTCATCTTCCACAATATCAATCCAAGTCTGCCAAAACAAAGCTACAGTATGAACTCGTTCCTTATATTATATCAACATAAATGCCCAACCTTCCTAAGACCTGGATCCTGTCATCCATTCCATGCCTCTATGCTTCTGCTTCTATGAAGCTAAAACTCTAATCTCTGAGTAATCTCAGGACATGGCAACACCATTCTTGCTGGGAGAGAGTATAGAAATGTAATCACAGAGAGGTCAGGGGCTGCTGTGGAGAGGCCTGGAATCGGACGTCCTTTTTGGTCCTAATCGTTCGCAATTTTTGCTACAAGTTCATTATTTCAGGCCATTATTCACACAGACAGAATGAGATGAATTCTAATTATGAGATTATGAGAAATTTTACCTAAGAAGCCTGAGACTAAACAGTATGGGCTATGGTTTTAGCATCTTATTGTTGTTTATTATTTTTCTGCATATTCAGTATTTTTCTGCATATTCATATGGAAATAACTGCATAAATAAATAGATACTTTCAAAACTGTCAAACACTTTCAATAACTTCTGGACTCTATCCCCCCAGACGTTTGCAAAACTTCACTTTACACATTTGCACATTTGCACACCTTCACCCTACTTGTTACACATATTTTATGTTTAAAAACATACATTTGTAATATTTGTTTATGTATGCAATATTTGAATATTTGTTTCACTTGCAATATTTGAAATATTGAGGTCTATAGCAGTCGCACAAGCATTTCACTGCATATCATGCCGTGTATGACTGTGAACGTGACAAATAAAACTTGAATTTCATAAGATTCTGGGTGTTTATTGTCATATTATGCATTTGAATTCAAGTGGGAGTGAAGTGATTGTCATTGTGATTCACAGCACAGCACACGGTGACACAACGAAATGTGTCCTCTGCTTTTAACCGTCACCTTTGGTGAGCAGTGGGCAGCCATGACAGGTGCCCGGGGAGCAGTGTGTGGGCAGTATACCGTATACTGTACCTGAATTGCGTTGGATTGCTGACCGTGGCTCTGATACAGCAGTCCAAGAGCAAAAAAGCTGCAGCAGAAGAAGACGGTTTGGGAGAAACTCACTAAGACGGGATCTTTTTCGAGTTAAAGGGCCGTCATCGTTGCCTCCCATACCTCCCGTGCTGTTTCAGATGTTCAGCACACTGCTCAAGCCGGCAGTGGTTGGGCGATGACACGAATCGAATCAACTGGTCGCTCTCCTCCAGCTGCAGGTAGATCCGCAGGAGCGCAGAGTCGACGTCCCGCTCCAGGCCGGAGGTCTGATCCGTCCCTCGAACCGTCCACAGGAAATCCCCCAAGAAGCTCAGGTACCGCCTGTATGCAGCGTCATCTTCCTCGCGGAGCTTCTGGAAATCCCTGCAGGTGCTGACAGCAGGGAGTTCAGATGTAAAGTGGCCACTGATGATGGACGCCTCGGGGTACAGGCTCAGGAGTTCCCTCGGGTCCAGGTCGGCTTCTCTGTGAAACGGGGATCTTGATTGGTCTGTGTGAGTCCGAACAAACGGCAGACATTCAAATTTGGAGAGCGCTCACATGAACAGCCGTTTGGCCTCGTAAAACCTCTCCAGGTAAAAGTGTTGCATTCCAGACATGGAGGTGATGTTCTTGTGCAAATCCTGCAAATCACCAGGCTGTTGATTAACATTCACTTACATTCACATTCACGACCTGATATCAAAATGCATTGAGATTTAACCCGGGATTGTGATTTCTGTACGTTATAAAGGTCTTCTGGTAAAAGAGCCTGGACTCCATCGAGCAGCAGCAAGGCCTCGTCTGTTCTCTCACGCTGGGCAAGGGCACGGATCTGATCCTCAAGGGGACGAGGGGACAAGCGGTGGATTTCTTTTTCTGTTACTATGAAGACGTGGTCTGAAATACGGACACAAATGTAAAAGACGTCCAGCAGGAGTTGTACCAGTGGCGTCAAACACTAAATGAGAGCATAAGATCCAACAAATCCAACAAATGCAGTAGCGGGTTGCTTATGAATCCAGTTGTAACCTGGGGTGGACAGCAGCTCCGCAGCTCTGCTCACACTGATGACCTGCTTCAGCTTCTGGTCCACCATGCTGTAGACGTGGACGGCCTGGCTCTGCAGGGTCAGGACGTAAGGGAAATGCACAGCTGCGTCCAGAACCCCCTCTGGCCACTGCACCGGCGGACGCCGTGACGTCCCGTCGTTCGTCACAAACATGCCTGTGGCAAAAGCAAGAGTTCCTTTCATACACTGAAATACCTTCTAGATGCTTCACTGTATAATTTATACATTTTACATGGGGCGGTAGTAGCCTAGTGGGTAACACACTCGCCTACGAACCAGAAGACCCAGGTTCAAACCCCACTTACTACCATTGTGTCCCTGAGAAAGACACTTAACCCTGAGTGTCTCCAGGGGGGGACTGTCCCTTGAACTACTGATTGTAAGTCGCTCTGGATAAAGGCGTCTGGTAAATGCCGTAAATGTAAATTTATACATTCAACATTTACGGCATTTATCCAATCAGTCCCCCTGTAGACACTCGGGGTTAGGTGTCTTGTTTAAGGACACAATGGTAGTAAGTGGGGTTTGTGGGTTTTCTACACGGTAGGTGTGCCTAATATAGTGGCCGGCGGGTGTGTGCTGCTTACCCAGGGAACCGGGTCCGTTCAGGAGGAACTCTCCTCGCCCTGCCTTTTTGGCAATAATTCTCTGTTTGCTCAGGTTGTGTTGGAAGAGACAGAGAGCGTCCCCGCTCTCGTACTGGTGCAGGACGTATCTGTCCACCGTGGCCACGCAGAGACACGCCTCTGTGACGGCCAGCGCCACGGGGTCCTGCTGCAGGGACAGCCGGGTCACGCACTCCCACGTCCCCACGCTCAGCCGGCAGACGCTCACCGCCCTTCTCCTGGCGGAGGCCGTGAAAACCTCGACGGACGCGTCGCGGGCGTCGCCCACCTCGAAGAGGGACACGTTCTCCACCCGCCTCAGGGCAGACACGCGCTCCAACGAGAACATGTTGAGGACGGTGAGGGAGCTGTCCCACAGCACCAGCAGGTGGTTGAGGAGCGGAACGGCCTTCAGCCGCGCTACGGGCCCGCTCTTTCCCATCTGACGCCTGTTGGCCTCCACGATCCGCGGAGCCTCACCGTTTCCACCGCGCTTACTGGGCGGGGCAAGGCGCTGGACCACGCCATCCTTCCAGCCGACGTAGAAGTTCTTGCAGCACCACTCCAGGCACTGAATGGCGACTTTGTCGGCTCCTTTTGCCGCGCCGGGCTTTTCAAACACCACAACTGAGCTGAAAGCCTGGCAACTCATAACTTGTTACTGAACAACCAAATGTTCGTTTTGAAACGAAACGGACCGAATAAAACAGGCCAGACGGTAACGGTCTGTCTCCCGCACTCGAGCCCTCCTCACCTCTCCTTTAGCGCTCCGTTTGTGCCGTTTTTTCACTCGGCGCAGTTCGACCTTGCCATGTGACCCTCATCCTGAGAGGAAGCTTGAGTCAGCGCTTCCCCGGCGCAGTTCTCCACACCACGTTTTACGGTTACATGCGGCCAGTTGCACAATGCGGCGGGGCGGCGTGCACTCATTAACCAGAGAAGTGTGGACTTTGTTTTCACACACACACACACACAGAGACAAATTTGCATTTTTTTTTAATAATAACTTCTGCTGGGGACATTTTACATAAAGTCCTTGTTTTTCTTTTTATTCATTGCATCAGTTACACAGAACAAAGCCGCAACAAAGAGTGGGACGTTCAGAATCGTCCCTTCCATCTGTCTACATGTCCGAAGCAGTGAAACAGCACACTTTCAAACAGCCATGTTTTAGCCTTGCGGGGGTAAATATAGATGGTGTGTTTCTCTAAAAACAAGGAGACACCTCCAGCTATTCAGGCCCGCCGTTTTCCAGACTGCGGTGGGAAAAACACACGCGGCGAGCCCCTCGGTGCGCCTGGCCGTCCCGCTGGGTGGGCTCACTTCTCCCGGCCGCAGTCGGTGCAGAGGACGTCGTCGCGCTGGGCGAGGAAGCCGCGGCCCACCAGGGACACGGAGCAGCGCACGCAGGCGAAGCACTCGCTGTGCCACTGGCGCTCCTCGAACGAGACGTACTTCGCCCCAGACAGGCCTGCGGGAGACACGCCGCAGACGCCGAGCTCGTTACGCCCCGTCTAGGCTACAGACCGCGGACGCGCGGGGTCACCGGACTTACTGCTTATGGGCTTGGTACAGGCCACACACTTTTTGGCGTAGAGGTCGCCGAAGCAGTCCAGGCAGTACGGGTAGTTCTCCCTGGAAGTGAAGCGCTGTGCCGCCAGCTGCTTCTTGCACCCGATGCAAACAAAGCACTCGCGGTGCCACGGTTTGTCCTGGTAGGTAACCCCGCCCGTGGTAATAGCCTGCGGTGAAGGGTTGCGATTAGCTGCGGAACGTTTTTTTTTTTGTGCATCATTAGTACAGCTGTAAACGATCGGTCAGCAAACACCAACGTCCGAACTATAGTACCTATCCTTTTCATACGATTCGCCGCGGCGGTTGGTACAAGTGTTTTGCATATTGTACAATTGTTTTATTAAATGAAACGTTAATTTGATTTCCAACACTCAACCACTGTCATCAGGTGATGCATTTTAATTAGAGAGAGATGTGAAAATGGATGCTGAGGAGGTGAAACGAACGTTTTAAACCTGCTCTTTTCTCCGCACGTTTCTTTCCATCTTATGCGCACATAAAGAAAGCTGGTCTTTTAAAAAGCCTGGTTGGTCCGGACTCTGTCGGACACGGGCTTGGTCGGGCCTAACCCTTTAGGCCCCGTTACAGCTCTAATCATTAGTGTGATTGGGACTTACTTTTTTACAAGTACAGCACTGGTAGGCAAACTGCTTCTCAAAGCAGGGAACGCAGAAGTAGCCGCTATCTTTGGGGATGAAGGACTTTGTTCCTATTGGCTGCTGGCAGCGGTGGCACAGAAAGCAGGTCTCATGCCAGCTGTTCCCCTTGTACTCCATTTTCCGGGAGCCTTGCAGATGAGTGCGAGTGGAGCAACAGACAATAAATAAATAATAAGTATATTTATGCAGTCCAGGCCAAAGGTTTGGACACACCTTCTCATTCAGTGTGTTTTCTTTGTTTTTACGACCATTTACGTTGGTAGATTTTCACTGAAGGCATCAAAACTATGAATGAACACGTGTGGAGTTATGTACTTAACAAAAAGTGGAGACCTGGCCTCCACAGTCACCGGACCTGAACCCAATCCAGATGGTTTGGGGTGAGCTGGACCCTAACAAGTGCTAAACACCTCTGGGAACTCCTTCAAGACTGTTGGAGAACCATTTCAGGTGACGACCTCTTCAAAGATCATCGAGAGAATGCCAAGAGTGTGCAAAGCAGTAATCAGAGCAAAGAAACTAGAATATAAAACATGTTTTCAATTATTTCACCTTTTTTGTTAAGTACAGAACTCCACATGTGTTCATTCATAGTTTTGATGCCTTCAGTGAGAATCTACCAACGTAAATGGTCATGAAAATAAAAAAAACACATTGAATGAGAAGGTGTGTCCAAACTTTTGGCCTGTACTGTATATATTTATTTATTTACATGTTAGGCTGCATGCCATGTGTAATTTCTCCGCCCGCTGCCCTTACCTGGCATGATGGTTTTCTTGCACGTGTTGCATTTTGAAGAGTACTCGTTTGAGTAGCACTCGGTGCACAGCAGCAGGTCGTCTTTGGCAGCGAAGGGTTTCTCTACCAAGGAGCGGCTGCACCTGCTGCATTTAAAGCACTGCTCATGCCAATGCCGGTCCTTATAAGACAGGTCCTGCCACGGGCATGTAGGGTCAGAAACACACCGTAAGTACAGACGTGGACCACTTGCCGTAATTCACGAATTGTCAAGCAGAACGACTATTTATAACTGTATGCGGGGAACTCGGGTGACCTGGGCGAAAAAGGGCCTGGCGGCCATTTACTACCATTGTGTCCCTGAGTAGGACACTTAACCCTGAGTGTCTTCGGGGGGGGGGGGACTCTCCCTGTAACTACTGATTGTATGTCGCTCTGGATAAGGGCGTCTGATAAATGCCGTAAATGTAAATGTAAAACAAACAATTCCTGAATTTTTGCAGAAAAATCTGCCTCAAAGGGGGGCAGTTGTGGCCTAGCAGGTAAGGAAGTGGCCCCGTAATCAGAAGGTTGCCGGTTCGAATCCTGAACCACCAAGGTGCCACTGAGGTCCCCTTGTACAAAGCATCGTCCCCACACACTGCTCCCCAGGAGTCTGTCTCGGCTGCCCACTGCTCACCAAGGGTGATGGTTAAAAGCAGGGGACACATTCCGTTGTGTCACCATGTGCTGTGCTGCAGTGTCTCACGATGACGCTCACTTCACTTTCAAAGATGATCAGGTGAGTGTCCCAGTCTGTAAACATTTCACACAGGCTGCAGTAGTTCGCAGACGTTCCCTTATTCTGTAGCGCAAACTGCTGTGAAGGACGCACTACATCTTAATCACCTGTTCTCAGGCGGTTTCCTTCCTATTCTGCTTTTGTGACTATTTCAAAATCCAAAAGAACAAGTTGTCCAGGCTGGAACATTATTTGGGTAAAACAGGGTGATAATGTTTTAGTGCAAAAGTGAAACTACGCTGGATCTGCCCCTTGACATGGATCCTTTCTAAAGCATGAACAGGTCCTTCCCTGGCCTATGACCATCCATCTGGCTGCCAGTTTTTGACAGACATGCAACACATCAAGGTGGAGGTGGAGCAACACATCTTCCACGGCTCTGTTTCTTTGCAGGGTTTAGCTGAACGTAACCATAACATCTACTTATTTGCACAAATTAGAAAACCAATCGGCATTTACTAATTTGCACGGACGTTCTATTGTTCCTTTTCTCTCTCCCACCTTGCAGTTGCAGCCAATTGGCGTGGAGCATTCTTCACAGCAGTTGGCGAACAAGTTCTCGTAGCATTTGGTGCAGTACTGGGTGTCCTCTTTTAGGATGTACTTCTTCCCCAGCAGGGTGTCCTTGCAGTAGTGGCAGTCGAAGCGCTCGTCAGGCATCCTGCGGGTCAGTGGGCCAGATTTGAAAAAGCACTATGCCGCGGTCCCTGTTCTAAATGCCAGGATAAGGAGTACAGTACCTGCACCAACGGACTCCGTGCAAAGGTTTTTTGGGGGTCCGCGTTTGTGGAGCTGGCACCGGGACGAGTGGAGATTAAGGGGGATGCTCGTTCAAAAGATGGTCTATAAATACCTGCCCTCCCATTAGCCGAAAATCCCCCAGGAGCATCACCAGGCTGCGCATATCTGGACCTTTTATGGGAGTTCGCTTTGCGCACTGGACACGGTTAATATGCTGAGATGAAGCAGCAAGGGGGGAAAAAATTATATATATAATATATATATATATATAGTCACCTCCGTTCCATTCTGTTTTGAGCAACGTCCATGTCCAAAAATCCGTCCATCTGTCCACCAATCACAACAGGCTTAGATCTGCTGGGCCTGCGGGGGTGAACCCAGCGTGGACAGCTTTCCATGGACCCGAGAAATCTGTGCCTTTTCTGACCGCATGAATTGTCCAGAGCATCTGTTAAACTGGAGCCCAACAGAGCTGTTTCACCAAATAATGCTTGTATCGTTTTCCAGGCACTGATCCTGCGCCAAATTTAGCATGGGAAGACCAGAACTCTGACGGCTTAATCCGTAAGATACACGCAGGAAGGTCGACGGCAAGGTTAAAGTAGACAGGAGCAGAACATCTTTTTGCTGCCATAATTACTTTTTGACGGTTAAATCACATATTCACACATATAACTGCACAATTACAATGATTTTGCACTTAATGGCCAGTTGCTGCTGTTAGTTACCTGTTATGTCTCTTCATATTCCTTTTTTTTTTTGATATTTCAAGCCAATGAGAACAGAATTTCACAAATTACACCAATTTTTTTTTTTTGCTCATGAAGGAAGCATATGGGCTTTAAAAAAACACCGGCTCTTATTGGAGATGCGGCTGCGGGAGATCTTGCAGTTGCGATCCTGCACTACCCTTGGTTCCCATGGCGACGCGCGAGGCTTGTAGGTGAATGGCCACGTCTGCCTTTGCATATTAATGCTTCAAACACGGGGTCAACACGACCTACTATACGTGTCACAAACACAATGGAGCCCGTTCCGCTTTTAACTGCTCGACATTAGCACCTTCATGGTTGCTAGGCGCTGCCCAGTATGTTATGAATCTGCAATCCGTGTCGTGAGCTCCTGTGGAAACGCATTAACCTTCGCCGAAAAGGTGTGAGTTGTTCTTCCGACAACGAGTCAGGAAAGGAGGTCCTGCTTTGGGTGCTGATGGAAGGAAGATGGGAAGACTGCCACCACATCCCATCGAGTTACAAAGCATCCCTCCACTGGCCTGACAGCTGCCTGGAATCGCGAGGACAGGATAATTGGGACTGTCGGCCGGAGATCGGGTGGCGCGGAACACGGTTCCTCGGTGCCAGGTGGTAACCTTTCCCCAGCACCGCCAAGGGGTCGGGCTCTCAGTAAATTGCGGATCTGCAACAGGATAGTCCCCAGAGCGCAGGCGACAAGAGGGCCGACTCTATGATCTCGCAACACTGCACAGTTCCTCCAAAATCGCTCCCCTCTTAATGTTACCATGGGAATGAGTGCGAACATAAAGCCGGCGAAATGAATCTGCCCCCCCCCCCAACTCCCTTTATAATCGTAGTTCATCGGAGGTCATCGTCCATGGGCCCTGATTTAAAGTGCGAACCGGATGCTCGTTTTCAGGGCAAAACCTTTTTAGTTTTTCTTAACAGTGGATCCAGACGACAAGAAGAAAGGATGTAAGTGGGGTTATTATATGGGATATAAGGGTTTATTACAGGGGCACAGATGACAGCCGAGTTCCAGCCGCAAAGTGCGAAGTGGCGAGAGTTCTCGGGGACGGTGAATAAAGTGGCATCTACATTTAGATCTGTAATTGTGGTCACAAGTGCACATTCGGTGACTGCGATGCTCGGCGACTGCAGAAGGAGGGATATTATACTTGGGCCCCGGCGCACAAACCCCTCATTACAGAGACGAATGCACATCTGAGAGTTCAGTGGCGCAAAAACTGGTCCATGATGAGGGGGGGAGTAGATGTGGTCAGATGAGTTCACCGTTTTCCCGACAACTGGGGTGGCTCATGCGTGGCGTGAAACCAAGAGAACTGCACAGGCCTGGATGCTGGACCCCTTGTGGCATCTGGCCTGGGATGTTTACTGCCAACGTTTGAGGTGACGGGAAAAGCCAAAGGTCACTGCAAATGAATAAAAACCTTCCTATATGATGGACACTTGTTCAAATCTTTAGAATTTGCATCTTTTCGCCTGATGTTTTATAAGGAAGAAGTGAAACCAGTGGAACGTAGCAGCATCATGCTCTACATGAAACAGCCACCAGATTTTGGCACTTGATTAAGGTTAAAAGGATCTCCTAGAATGCTCGAGTATCCACGGGGAATGAAGAGAGCAGCAACAGCTGGAGGATTTTGGTTGTTAACATCACAACTCTGTCCCACCGGCCTCATCCGTCACGCCACGCCGCAGCAGACTTGCTATTTTCGGCGGCCTTGCTGCCCGCTGCAGTTTAATAGATGTGCCTCTGGGTGCGTGTTGGGTTTACTTGGTCAGCGAGGCAAAATTAAAAAGTGCAAAGGCTTAAAAGCCTTTCTGGACAAATGCTTGCTGTCTTAAGTTGCACAAACAGCATGGGCTGTAAACAGAGGCAACAGTTGGGATCATTATCTGCAACGACTACACAAATAACCGTTAACTATCTACATCTAAAGCCCTTAATGATCTGAGTTTCAACGGCTTGGCTATCACAATGCAAACGAGACGTCATGTGATCAAAGTAAATTGGTCTTGTAGATTTTGTATCGCCCCCTTGTGGTCACCAAAAGACAGCTAACAAATTTAATTTAAATGCTGGCTGATCAACATCTTTTTTTATATTGATCACTGAGAATTATATCATTTAAATATAATGTTTAAACAATTTTATTATGTCACTTTTGATGATGCAAATAATGTCATGGTAATAAAATGTATTAAAATCCCAAAAAAACAAGTCTGAGGCACTCAAGAGGTGAATATATTTTAAAAGGCTTTGAAAAAGGCTTTTTAAATATATGGATTAATATTCTTTTGCATTATTTGAATCCCTAAACTGTTGTTTTCGGGTTTGTTTAAAATATATATATTTTTTGTCTTGGTTCTTGTACAATATACTGATTGGGTTATCTGCATTAGTAAAAAAAGTAAAATAAAATACAATTTTCATGTACCAAAAACTTGACTTAAATGTCATCAGTTGTCATTGACTAAAACTAGACTAAAATAGCTGGATAATTCTGGGTGGTTCTGACTAAAATGTACAGACCTTCAGTCGCCTGAAACTTGACTAGACCATAAGGAGTCTGGATGTGACTAAGACTAATAAATACAAAATAAAGACAAAAAAATATATATACACACACACACACACATATATATATATATAGTAGACTAGTAGACTAAAACTAAAATTAAGACAGGCCATCAAAAACAACTATACTTTACACCCAAGCAGCACTCCTGCTAACACAATATTTCGATGATCTGCTTCTGAGTGGCGTGAACTATAACTGAACGACAGCATATTGTAGGATGAAGCTCTATTATCTATGCCAGTGGGAAATGAATGCACCCCACCCATGAATGCCCGTTTAATTAATCATTTATTTTTGACACTAACAAACAACTACGAGAAAACATTTGGCAAATTACAGTGTTTTGGCAGAAACATCCTCCAGCAGGGAGGAAAAGAGAGAGAGAGAGAGAGAGAGAGAGAGAGACAGAAAGAAAAACATTGTTCACTTTGAAAATCCATTAAGTTGCAATGCATAGAGACCACATCTCACTTGAATTTTTTTTGTTAATAACCAGCCTACACGTTCGAGCCAGCGAAAGGCTGAATCAGAGGCACGTACTACTGACACACTCAGAACTCACCCAAACACCGGGGCTTAAAGGGAACTGAGAACCGGAGAACGTCTGTGCACAGCAGAAAGAGAAAACAACAAGGAACCGTCATTTTTCATGTTTTCACATACAGCATGAAGCTCTTTTTTTGTACAGTGAATTACAACAGGCGTCACCGTGGGAATACTCCCATGATCACACAGTTTTTTGTTTTTTTCTTCTCGGGATGAACAAAAGTGCTATATCTCCGCAGAGGCCAACGGAGGCTCAGGCAATCTGATAGTCAATAGGATTAGGACTAATCCCGACCAAAAAAAAAAAAAGAAGGGAAAAAACCCCACTCTCCCTCCGCGCTCTTGTACGTGAAAGTGCCTCGTGAGGAAAAGTCTTTTCTCCGCCACACAGCGGCCTTTGTCTCCCAGCACAAGGCTGTCATCTTCTGTGTCATCCTGCTTCACAGCGCCAGCTTTATTCATCCGTATTCAGCAAATTCATTTTTTCACAGTGCCAAACCCACTACAGGTTTGAAAGAAACTTTTTTTTTTTTTTACATATATTTTTATTTTTAAGCTCCTGCTCATCTCCTTGCTGGCTAGTTGCACATTATTTACACACGCTCCGGTCAATAGTTCTGACCGAGTGACGAGAATACTTCCAAACGCGCTGTAAAAAGCCGACTTGGTGATGAAAGAGACCAAGATCTCATCCGGCCTCTCGCCAGGTGGAGGCTGAAGTACAAACCGTGTAGAAAATGACAGATTTCAGTTTTGACACAAGCATGTTATACACTTTGGCTGTTGGAAAGACCATTTACACCACAAACCACAACTGGGTTGTGTAAACACCGATGATGGCAAATTACAAATGGAGGACCGAGACATTCGCCGCTGCTCACGTGTGCTTTGTTGTGTGATTCTCCATATAAAGTGTCTTAATTGACTAATTAATTTCGTTATTGAGATTAAAAAAATAAAAAAAAACAGATTATATTTAACTGCACCAGCTAGTAGGTCGTCTAAGCTTATATGACCCAGTGTCATTGGACTGGACCCAGTTGGCAGAAAGGGACGACATGGCACCTGGAGGACATGGTCTTAAAAGGAGCAGCAACGTAGTAAAGCACCGGAACGGCGTGAAATAAAAAAAGGAAACGCATCGGATGCCCATCCGTGGGCAGCTTTCGCTGTGGCCGTTGTCATCAGCTAGATTACAGCTAAAATGACGAATGACAGCTTTAATACCGAGTCTCCCTCGTCATCCTCGCTGCTTGTTATTATTAGCATCCAGTTCACAGTTCACAAGCCGGAAATGGCCTTTGGGCCACAGGAGTATCCTTCAAACGTATATAAAACGGGAAAAATGCGTGCTGCGGTGAGACGCGGTTTCCTTTGAGGAACATGTGCTTAAGGGTTCAAGGGTCCGGAAACCTGGGCTTCGGATCAGAACGCGCGGATTCTCTTAATACCCCCCCGCCACTGATCTTCACATTCCGAACTTCACATTGCAGGATGGATTTTAGGACAAAAAAAATATTGCCTGTCCAGATGAGGTTGGTGATCAGCGTAACTACTACGTGCTACATTATCACACTTGACTGACGGACACAGTGCTGAAAAAATCGACTGCGGCGTTCCGATACGGTGGTACGGGATGTGTGCCGGCTGTGCAAATATATCCATACAAAAAAATACGGACCTCTCGTTTAAAAATACCACTGTGCGTGAATATTTTACAGTTGACGTTACTACAGTCACCATTAAAGTTCTGTAAACAATGCATAGATGCACTTGTATCACCGGCATGAGGGAACCCCGCGCGATACAATGCATAAATAAAACACATTACAGGGTATAAATATATTTCCAACCATAAAATCTTTGTTTTCTCGACTCGTCTTCATAACGTATATACTGTGTGTGTGTGTTTTTGTGATTCACATTTTGGAGTGTTTTGTACAGTTTCGTACAGTAAAGTAAAACGTATTTTGTACAGTAAAGTAAAAAGTCCAAAGCTGCCCAAATAAGACTCCGGACGAAGAAAAATGCATCACTTTGGGCCATCGCGCGAAGACCAGGAAAGTGTTCGGTGACATTCCGCTGTACAAATGAAAAGTTCTCACCACGACCTCCACACCCCCAACAGGTCTGGACTATCCCCAGTACCATTTGTCAAGGTTGCTGAATGTCTTGTACTCGTTGTGCCTCCTGATGTGATCGCAGGCCAGGCAGGTGTGTTCGGCCCAGAAATACGCCTTCTTCACCTTAAAGTGTCGACGCCAGTCGAAGTACCTCAGGTACTTTTCTTGGTCCTTGTCCAGGAGCAGCAGGAACTCGGCCAGCTCCTTGGGGGACGGGAAGTCGTCCACGTGAATGAAGGCGTCCCCCTGGATGAAGTTCTGGTAGTTCCCCCGGGGCGGCCCGAGCACCACCGGCACCGTCCCGGCGAACAGCGGGTTGTAGAACTTCTCCGTGATGTAGTCCTTGTGGATGGAGTTCTCGAAGGCCAGGTAGAACTTGCAGCTGCCGATGGTGGGGAAGTAGTCCTGGTCGGACAGGTACTCGCCGAACGCCTGGCCGAAGGCGTGGACCTCGACGTGCTTGTATAGCTCGTTGTAGTACTTCACGCGCACGTGCTCCGGGTTCCAGTTGCTCACGATCCAGCAGACCAGCTTGCTCTTGCCGGGCGGCGCAAAGTCCTTGTCCCCTTGATTGGCCACGATAGATCCATAAGGCACTTCGATGTCAGCGTCCTGGCGGTAGTTCAGCGTTAGATTGAAGAGGTTCTCGATGCCGGGCAGCTGCGACGAATGCGACGGCGACTCCAGGTTCATCCAGACCCATTTCTGGAACGCTGGGCGATAGGCGGGCGGCAGGTTGGACAAGTCGCTGCAGATGTCTCTGTGGTGGATGATGACCGCGTCGGACTTGTTGTACAGGTTCCGGTCGGCCGTTACGTAACAGCCCTCGATGTTGAAGAGGGAGCTGCAGACGTTAAGATCGTACGTCTGACCGAAGGGCCAGAGCCAGACCAGGACAAACGTTTGGTTCTGCTCACTTCGGTTGGTCAGAAGGTTCTTCAAGCGCACCGTGGACGTCTCTGATGCAACAGGGCCGGACAACCAGCTTGTGGAGGGTTTGAAATACATCAGAAATAACGTCACAAAGCATCCTAGCAAAAACGTGCCGAGCAGAAGGGGGCGTAGAATTCTGTGTATGGATGCTCCTGGCATACTCTGGCAAAAAAAAAAAAGTAAAAATATATCGTTAGATATCACTAAAAAAAACGCGGTTTTCGGCATTTTCCGTCATCCTCCGACCTATAAAAACTTCTGGAAACAAAATAGCACAATTGCGACTGAATTTTATCACGCGGTTTCTGCTCCTGTAACCTTGAAGAGTTACGGGCGCAGTAGGCAATTTAATTTACGCAGTTTGTGCCGTATTGCCATTTTAATTTGTAAGATAACTTAGATAACACGTACGCTACTAATACGAATCCCTATGGACCTCCAGCAATCGAGAACAAGCTCCTGCAGTCCTGCAGTCTTGCACATTTTATTGTTTTCCCTCCTGCAAAAATCTGTCCCCTCGCACACAGATATCTCCTCAATTCCACTCCTCGGAGGCACTGCTTTTAACTAACTGGTCCGAGGAGTGAGACACTGGGGAACCAACGACAGGGACATGGACAGCCAAGGCTGATAGATGGACGTGGAGAATGAAGGCCAGGCATTCTGTCACAGAATGATGACAGCCTGCAATCTGGTGTAGCTGCAGACCCCGGTCCACCACCAAAAGCTCCTTCAGTGGCCTCGTGGGCATCAGAACTTGACAATGGAGCAATGGAGGAAGGTATCCTGGTCTCATGACGCAAGTAGATATTGGAGTAGGATTCATGCATCCCGACACACTGCAATAACTACTGGAATGGCTTGAAGAACATTTGAAGAGATTAAGGTACAGAAATGTCCTACAAATGCCCCAGATCTTGATCTGATTGGGCAACGGGACAGTGGTGGGAAGCGGCCCCGTAATCAGAAGGTTGCCGATTCAAATCCCAAGTTGCCGCTGAGCAAAGCAGCGTCCCCACACACTGCTCCCCGGGCGCCTGTCATGGCTGCCCGCTGCTCACCAAGGGTGGTGGTTGGTAGTGGCCTAGTGGGTAACACACTCGCCTATCAACCAGAAGACCCGGGTTCAAACCCCACTTATTACCATCGTGTCCCTGAGCAAGACACTTAACCCTGAGCTGCTCCGGGGGGGGGACTGTCCCTGTTACTACTGATTGTAGGCGTCTGATAAAAGCTGTATATGTATATGTAAAAGCAGAGGACACATTTCGTCGTGTCACCGTGTGCTCCACTTTCATGAGGGGCGTAAAAGATCTGCTGCCAACGTCCTGTTACCGCAGCAGACCCTCCGTATCAACGCTGCGGCGGATCCACGTTCGCCGCCTGAAATAAAACCCCGAGCACCACGTCCATGCGGGCCACAGAGATGTTTACTGGATCCAGTTGCAGATGATTAAAACCATGAGGACATGTCAGGATTTAGGTTTAAACCCCTCCCTACCTGGTATATTTTCTGTTGCCCGGGCAGATGGAAAAAATGCTTTTCGGAGAGGCCCAACTTGGTCACGTAAACATGCGGCATGAAGTTCAATTGCTTTTTCATCTCGTAATCTTCGAACGCTGGTCGCCTTACTGCAAGAGGGAAGGGGACAACAACAGGCAAACAAAGCAACGTCAGTCTGTTGGAGCCGCACTTACGTAACGAGCAGGACAGGGGGACTGTCACTACTGACTGCAAGGCGCTCTGGACACTGAAAGGTTTGTCAAAATATGGACTCACACACGACAGGTTATGAATGAGGGCGTAAAACCCCACAGATATATAATGTTGATGTCATCGGCCAACCCTCAAGTGACACATTTTCCTTTTATTGTTTTCCTTGTATTACTTCTCTTCTTTGTGCTCCTGTGAGGGAAGGGGCACGGTCTGGGTTTCTCGTCTGAAAATTACAGACGAACGTAACGAAGGTGCTCTGGATGAGGTGCATCTGCCGAACGATGTAAATGTAAATGGCCCTGCGCCGTCACGCCCGACTCCCAGGTCAGAAGAACAAGGCGTGGCAACCAGGTCATGACATGGCCGGGCCGTCCGAGGCCAAAAAGGAAAAAAAACAAAACAAAAATAAAAACGCCTCGCACTGCGTGTCCTGTCCAGCGTGTGTAAAATGCTGCCATCTTAAGGCCGACTGGCACGATCTGGTCCCAAAAATACAAACAGCATCCTGGCTCCTGTGCATGTCAGGTGACCAGGCCAGCAGAGAGCCATCGAATGGGGACCACTACTGCAGCATGGGCCATTTTTACAGATTTATATAATAATAATAATAAAAATAGCTGGAATGTAGAATAAAAAAAAAAGCTTATCAGTGCATTTAACCCAGATCCTTTTTTTTATATAAAAACCATGCATATGAAAGGAATATATCATTCCCTGTGACCCAACCCCTCCCTGGATTAAATAAATACATTTATATACATGTGCATATACATACATATATTTACATACATATATGCATGCACAACACGCTCATAACGTTACTACATGATGGCTGTATGGAATCCATGTCCAGGCGGCGTCTACGACAACGGACCAGAGTGTCCGATGAAATGTGACGTTTTCGGGGCGCGCAGGACGGGTTGGGGGGGGGAAATGCGCGCAAGGTGAAGCGGCTCCTCCCGGCCGCCCGCCGCCGCACTGAAGGTCACATTTCGCCGGATTTCCGCACAAGCGCCCCAAAAAACGATAACGCCTATAAATCACGTCACGTGCGCGTTCGTGCGTGTATTATATCCTATATTTATATACATATCATTTATATCATTTTTTTAAAATGACGTGCAGCAACGCACAGTGCAATTACAACAACAACGACAGAAGCACGCGTCGTGTAAGATAAAATAAAATGAAATAAAAACGCGCGCCATCGTCGCACCGGAGCCCGCCGGCTTCACTCACCGCGGTCACCGCGTCGCGGCCGCTGCCCGGGCGCGACGGCCGCCCAGCATCCCGACGCCCCACGTCCCGCGGAGAAACGCCGACGTCCACGCGTGGAGGTGCCGCGGAGCGTGGGACGAGACGCGCGTCGTGCCGTCACTGCGGCTGCACGGGACGTAGGTGGCCGGTACGTGGGGACCGGCGGCGCGTCACGGACGCGGGCGCGCTCGTTCCATCCCGAAATAGCGGAAAATCAGGCTGGACCGCGGTGGTGTGATGCTGCCATTTACACACACACACACACACACACACACACACACACACACACGCAGGGAAATCAATCAGACCCGAGATCAGATCATTTATTCCTGCCGTTTTTATTTGCGACCATACATTCATCTTTATTTTTAATACAGTGCTGCACATTTTCATTGAATGAAAAAAAATAATGATGATAAAATTGCTTTAGTTATTCCCTTAGTTACACTTTTTCAGACGCAAGGGCGTGAATTTTTTTCGCCCACTTCCGCGTGACCTCCAGATAGACAGAAGGTCTGTGGGGCAGGTAGTCCTGGTACACGGGGTGGCCGGCTTTGGGGACCGCCATCTCGATCTGGCTGCCTTCGTGCCACTCGTTGAAGGACGTGATGGAGATGACCCGCGCTCCCGCCTCCACGGCGGCGCTCAGGGCCGTCTCGTAGTACTTCCCGTTGATGCGGTTCCGCGTGTTCTGGGAGTTCCAAGGCCTGATGCTGGTGTCGATGTAACCCGGCCCTACGCTGGGTATGAACATTAAGCCGTTCTCGTCACAGAAAGACTTAATCGACCTCCAGTTGCGGTACGTAGAGCCGTAGGAGAACCCGTTGGTGGCAAAGTACGTGTAAACTCCATCAAAGCCGGAGGCCACAATGTCCTTCTTGTGCTTATCCTCCACGAGTAGAGCCACAAAGACTCCATCGTAAGGAGTATTCCGGATGCTCGTCTTACCAGAGGGCTTCAGCAGTTGGGCCCATTTTTGTGAACTCAGAAGGTAGGAATCGTAAACGTAGAACAAGGGAAGGCTCTGCCCGGTACGGGTTTCGTGCCTGAAGAAAGCAGCATGGTCTCCATACCTGCAGAGAACAAAGAAATAATATTCAGAAATTCCTTAAAATGTGCGATGTGGAAACTTTTTGGCTCACAAAACGAACAGAACATGAAATAAAATAAAAGGTTTGAAATGAAGTCAAACACATCTACAGTGCATTCGGACAGTATTCACAGCGCATCACTTGTCCCACATTTTGTTATGTTACAGCTTTTAATCCAAATGGATTAAATTCATTTTCCCACACATAATTCTACACACCACACCCCATAATGACAATGTGAAAATGGCAAATATATAAAAAAAAAAATTAAAAAAAAACTGAGAAATCTCATGTATATAAGTCTTTTTTAATATGATGCCACAAGCTTGGTAGCCTGGTGATAAGTGGTGCCTGGTTTCCTCCAAACGTGGCACCTGGCATTCACACCAAAGAGTTCAGTCTTTGTCTCATCACACCAGAGAATTAAGTTTCTCCTGGTCTGAGAGTCCTTCAGGTGGCTTTTGGCAAACACGGCGGGCTGCCGTGTGCCTTTTACTAAGGAGTGGCTTCCATCTGGCCATTCTACCATACAGGCCTGATCGGTGGAATCCTTCTAGAAGGTTCTCCTCTGACACAGTGACCATCAGCTTCTCGGTCACCTTCCTGACTGTTATAGGTAAGACCTATGACTTCACGCTCGGTTTGTGCTCTGACATGAGCTGTCAACTGTGGGACGTTGTATAGAAAGATGCGTTGTATAGAAATCAGGTCCAATCAACTGACTCAAATTAAGCTGCAGAAACATCTCAAGGATGATCAGGGGAAACAGGTGGCACATGTGATCTCAGCTTTCTATATGGCCAAAACCTTAAGTAAACTTTTTTTCACATTGTTTAATAAAATTTTTTTAATTAAGCCGTAACGTAACAAAACGTATTTTATGTAGTTACAGAGATACTCCATGATTTTTCCATGAATTTTACATTTGTCCCATGGGATCAATTCTCAATTTAAAAGTATGCAATGCATCAAAATTTTATTTTCCAAATACCGTGAACAATTGAAATGAAAGAAATTTTTATACACACCACGGCTCCTGTGAGCAAAACGCTTCCTTTTATTGACGTGAGAATCTGCCCCCCAAGTTTCAGGTTTAAGGTCATACACAGGAAAACAACACAGAATGAGAACCCGTAATCTTGCTTGTATCGCTCACTCTGTAATCAGATATTATGTTCGATCAGATCGTTTCAAGTAAAATAAATAATCTTTACATATCACGCCCTCAAGGAATTCAGACAAATCTGTATTTAGAGACTACGGATGCACCAATCAATTGGCAAGGGATGGAAATAATCCGATCTTTAGCCTGATCACAGGCTGATTAATCAGTCAGTCTGACATACAGTCGTGGCTAAACGTTTTGTGAATGTTATGAAGAGTCATAAGATGAATTGCGAAGTCTTGCTTTGCCATGAAAATGAACTTAATCCACAAAAAAAACATTTCCACTGCATTACAGTCCTGTAACAAAAGGACCAGTTGAGATCATTTCAGTGATCCTCTTGTTAACACAAGTGACTGTGTTGAAGAGCACAAGGCTGGAGATCATTCTGTCCTGCTGACCGAGTTAGAATAAGAGACTGGATGATTTAAAAGGAGGGTGATGCTTGAAATCATTGTTCTTCCTCTGTTATCCATGGTTTCCTGCAAGGAAACGCGTCCAGTCATCTTTGCTTTGCATAAAAAGGGCTTCAAAAGGAAAGAATATTGCACCTAAATAAACCATTTATGGGTTCATCAAAAACCTCAAGATGAGAGGTTCAAGTGTCGTGATGAAGGCTTCAGGGCGCCCAAGAAAGTCCAGCAAGCACCAGGACCGTCTCCTAAAGATGATTCAGCTGCGGGTTCGGGGTGCCACTAGTGCAGAGTTTGCTCATGAATGGCAGCAGGCAGGTGTGAGAGCATCTGCACCCACAGCGAGGCAAAGACTTTTGGAGGACGGCCTGGTGTCAAGAAGGGCAGCAAAAAAAAACCATCAAGAACAGACTGATATTCTGTAAAAAAAGTAGAGGTACTTGCTGAGGACTGGGGTGAAGTCATTTTCTCTGATGAAGCCCCTTTCTGATTCTTTAAGGCATCTGGAAAAACGATTGTCTGGAGAAGATAAGGTGAACGCCACCATCAGTCCTGTCTCGTGTCGACAGTAAAGCATCCTGAGACCATTCATGTGTGGGGCTGCTGCTCATCCAAGGGAGTGGGCTCACTCACAATTTTAACTAAGAACACAGCCATGAATAAAGAATAGTACCAAAACATCCTCCAACAGCAACTTCTCCCAACTGTCCAAGAACAGTTTGGTGAAGAACGATGCCTTTTCCAGCATGATGGAGCACCGTGCCATCAGGCCAAAGTGATAACTAAGTGGCTCATGGAACAAAACATTGAAATTTTGGGTCCATGTCCAGGAAAATCCCCAGACTTGAATCCAATTAAGAATTTGCGGTCAATCCTCAAGAGGCGGGTGGACAAGAGGTTGATTGACAGCATGTCAGGGTCAATTACAAAGATCTTCAAAAATAAGACCTAAAACCACTGAAGCAACAAACAGATACACCAGTATTTTTGTCTCTCAAAACTTTTGGCCACAACTGTATATCTGACTATAAACCAATCCAGATACATTGAAATTATATGATGCCCTTTAGGACAGAAGCAGCAAAATATTTGCGAGAAAGAACAAGCTACTGCTTCCGTACGGATGAATATCTAAGAAACATGCAAGACCCATTTACCGTGAGAGAGAGTTTAGCATGCTAAAGGGGTCGAGATACACAGCAAAAAGGCTGGAATAAAGGCTGTTTCAGACAGAACATCCGCTTTGCACACTGCTTTCGGACCGCACAGTAAAATTGGACATCCAGTGAAAGCACAGTGCACCATAACAAACTGAAATGTCCCACATGCCGAACTATGATTCAACCTTTCTCGCCAAGAAACTGTGTCTCTCTCTCTCTCTCTCGTGTTTCATAGCGATTCATTCTTATGGAAGGAGTGGCTCTTGTGAATTTCACTCATCAATATATTGTAATGCAATTGAAATTTTGCATGAAAGAAAAACAGATTTTTATTTATTTTTGCTGTTATCAGAAAAATTACATTTTCATAAAATATTGGTGATTGCTGCAAAAAAAAAAAAAAAAAATATATATATATATAAAAAAAAATACATATATATATAATAGATTCAGAAATTCACACTCATTAAAAAAATGGAACTTGGAAATGTGTATATAAAGTCATGACTAGACCCGTAACACTCGGATTCCCTCCGAGTCACTCTGTAAACTGATCACTTGAGTCAGTATTTCCGGCCAGAGGAACCGCAGCTTTTATAATAGTAATTTATGTTTTTATGATTGTAAGATGTATTTGTGAGTGAATTTATACATGGTGTAGTTAGGACTCAAATGATTCAGTTCAATGGAGACCTCAGATTCATGACTCATGAGTTATATAATGATTAAGCTGAGTGAGTCATGAATCACACAGCACTAGTCGTGATGCAGTACTCACTTTTCCACGATGTATTTCACATTTTCGAACATATTTGTTTCATCCCTTCCTCCGTAAGGTTCAATATGGAAAGCGACCTGCAGGGAAGGGAAAAAATAAATAAATCACTCATGCACACAATGTTCAACATGATTACATTTTAAAGACATTAAATGCATAAAGAATGGCGTGGTTAAAATATACAGCACCTTGATTTCATATTCATGCGCCGCGTCCAAAACCAGCGGCACAATGTCATCGGTCGACTCGCCATTGTCATCTTTCATGCCAGGAGGATACCAGGAAACGGCCAGGACACCTACAACACAGGAAGGCGGCGTGACCAAGAAGACGACAACAAGTGCAGATTGGTGCAAACGACACGCGCCTCACCGACAGCGGCCGCCCTCAGCTGCTGCATGTGATGGTCGATGACAGAGGGGTCTCTGGAGCTGTAGGGTCCCAGGGCCGGGTAAAAGTTGGCCCCGATGTCATCGGGCGGCGAGTGGTTTCCTTCTGGGTATCCCGCCGCCACCTTCGGGTCCCAGTGTTTGAGAAGGGGGTGATTCCAGTGGATGAATTTGCCGTCAAACGTCGGACTGCCGTACCAGGTGTAGTAGAACGCATGCAAATTGTAATTTGGCTTGGGCATGGCCTCCTCCATCAGAGTCTCCAAGTTCATCGCTCCCCCTGCCAGGCTCGCTTTCGTTTTCACATGAGCTGCTTCAGCCACAGGAAGGATCGGAATCTTTTCTGGTTTGCTGAGGCGTGGAGAAAGCCCCCGGCCAAAACCAGACGATACTCTGGAGTCCTCGGGACCGAAGGACTTTAGAAAAACTACAACTACGAGCAACACCAGCGCCAAAGCGAGCAGGGCCACGCATGACCTGCGTCTAAACCTGGCCATTTATCAAACACGCAGCAACTCCGGCCTTCCCTCCAACTCAGATATGACGCCCGAGGTCATGTTGCTGTCATTCCTCTTCAAGAACACGTGAACGGCGTCGTTTGCACGTTAAATCAGGATACTGGTGTAATTCCAGGGTGGGTTCGGCTCCGATGCACAACGACGCTCTTCGGTTATTCCGATCTGTTTAAAACGCACATGTTTTGCGACGTAATTATATTGAGGACGCAGGTTTTCTCCTCGTTTGACGTGAGTCACGTGGTCACCGCTTCCGCACAAACAACCAGCTTTGGTATCCGGCCTTCAAAATAAAAGTTCTCATCCCAGCTTTTAATTCAACGACACCGCAAATAAATACTTTCCTTGAAGTATTCTACAAATGCACCAATAGAAATGTGAAGGGTTTATGAATAGTGGTCTTTGGAAACGTTTAGAAATGGGAGAAACACATTGAAGGGCGCCGTAAAAGACTTCTTTTACAAACCTCTATTTTGAGATACATTTGTTAAAATATATTTTTTGTCCCAGATATAAATATACATAAAAAAATCGACGGACCTTTCTGGCACAGAAACGAGATTAATAAAATTGTCTTTTATTTTCTTTTTTTTTTTTACTGCAAATTACGTTTCTCGTTTATTAAGTAATTAGAGGCCAATCAGGCCGTGCGGGTGTTCGGCATGATCATCCGCCGCCAGCGTAGCTTTCATCCCGCTATAAAATCTCGGCGAATCGGTCTCCGCTGTTGGAAAGATTAAAATTAAGTCATGTTCGGCGCAGTTTTTAGTGCGCCGTGCCTCTGGTTCGTTTTTATGAGCGCGCATTTGGGAATCGGTATCGTTATTATTATTTTTTTATTATTATTTAATCTCCGTAGCGTGACCGTTTTGCTCAACTCTGGCTTTTTTTTTTTTTTTTTTTTTTGTTCTTTCCTTCAATCTATTGCAGGGCGCGGTGCTCCTCTCTCGGAGAGTGGCCCGAACACTGAGGGTAGGAGTGTCCCCCGTCCCGTTATTCCACCTCGGTTTATTTCCCTGACTACGAAATCTTATTCATTTAGGTGACCCGAGTCCTGGCAGTGACCCCCGTCTATTGCACCGAGTCAATCCTGAAACCGTATATGGTAATGATGCAGGACAAGAGATTGGAAACGTTGCACCAAATATTGCTTATTATTGAACTTTTCTTTTTCTTTTGTTCTTTTTTTAAGAATTACTTGACTTTGAGAACGTCACAGCAGAAGGCGACATCATACTCCCGGTAAATTTGGCTGAACGAGGTGTGCCTGTTCCCATGTCCATGTTTGCCTCCATTCATGATTGTGTGTTGTGGTGCTCAGACCGACAGGGATGCTGTACATCAGATCTGGCCTGATTACAACGGCAAAGTCTCCATCCCTTTTGTGATCATGCCTCAGTTATGTGAGGAAGTCTGCTTTTCGTCCTACCCTGGTTCTGTTTATCGGCTGGTCTTATAACATTCTTATGGTCTCTTGTTCGTTTTTTTTTTTTTTTTTTTTTTTTTTTCTCCTCTCATTCAGCAAAGCAGTATAACGACATCATGGCCGCTTTAAACATGATCCGGGACAGCACTTGTGTGACCTTCCATCCACGTACAAATGAGGCGGATTACATAAATTTCCAAACAGGATATGGGTGCGTTCCTGGGATTGAGCCTTCGGAACAAATGCACAATCACCATTTTAATTCTGTTTTTTTTTGTTTTTTTTTTTTTTGTTTTTTTTTTTCCCCATTGTAAAAGATGTGCGTCTCTTGTTGGTTTTACTGGAGGCGTACAACCACTATATGTTGGTCCTTCCTGCACTGCGGGGAACATTTGCCATGAACTGATGCATACCCTTGGCTTCTTCCATGAACACAGTCGTCAAGACCGAGAAAATTACATCAATATCTTGTATGGAAACATAATACAGGGTAGTACCTATTTTATTATTTTTTTTTTTATATATATATATTGATATGCAGAAGTCTCTTGCACCAGTACAAACCACTGTTCCACATAAATTTTTTTTTTTTTTTTGTAATGTATGTTTGCACATATAGAATTTGGTTTCAGCCACTGGCGTCTTTCAAACAGTACAGTACAATAGTCAGATCTTTACACAATCAGATTATAAAATGGACACTCTTGCAATAGTGCAAGAACAGTGAAAGCATGGTTTGTAGACAAAGTAGCTTTGGATAAGGATTTATGGATTAGCGTTTTTATCTGTTCATGACTGGTGTGGGGGAAGAAACTGTTCCTGTGTTTAGGTTGTACGGACTTCTAGATCATCTGCTAGATAGCAGGGCCTTTGAGACCTGGCGTCCAGGGTGTGAGGGGTCAGGGGACTGCTTCCTGGATCTTGATGTGTCAAGATGCCCAGGCGGCACCAATGATGGTGCCCACAGTTCTTAGTCTGCTGAAGGTAGCTCCTGTCCTGTTAGGTGGCCGCTCCCAATCCAAGAGCTGCATTTTAGAACTGAAACGGCAGCTTCCCACACCCAGTGATGGAGAAACGGCGGTACCCAAGAACTAGAAATGACGAGGGACCTTTCCTAATGTCCACTGGCTTCTTCAGTCTTGAGGGAGTTCGGCTCTACATGTGGGGCAGTGGTGGTCTACCGGGTGAGGAAGCGGACCCATAATCAGAAGGCTGCGTCCCCACACGCTGCTCCCCGGGCCCCTTACATGGCGGCCGACTGCTAAGGCTGATCGCAGAGGACTGATTTCGTTATGTCACCGTGGCCTGTTCTCACTGTGTCTCCCAATGACAATCACGTCACTTTTCATGCCACCAGCCATTTGCAGAATCCCTTTGCTTTGGCATGATGTGTGTAGAGAAAGACTCCGTTCTCCCATGGTTTTCTGGGCAGCAATACAATCCATATTGTTCCCTTTTGTGCAGTGCTGTACAGGGGTTTAGTTTTGTGTGTAAATTGACTTGTACCTTAATGTCTACCAGGGAAAGAGTCCAATTTTCTGTTGGAGCGAGGGGACTCTTTAGGTCTGCCCTATGACCTGAGCTCTATTCTGCATTATGGATCGTAAGCATCCCTTCTTGTCCGTCCGCTCGGAATTTAGACCTGTTTAATTTAGCCTTCTTTCACGACTTCTGCGTTGTGTTGCAGAAACTTTTTCTCCTCCAATGGACAACCTACAATTTTGCCCAAATCCCCTGGCGTAAGTATTGGCCAGAGAAGTCACCTGAGTGCCCTGGACGTGGCGAAGGTTAAAAGGCTGTACAAATGTGGTGAGTCCTTAAAAAGCTTTTGTGGCCTGAGATGTTCATCTGTAGCAGAAATATTGAAGGAGACTCTTATTTCTCGGCCCTGTCCATAGATGAGCGAATTAAGAGGGCGAGGATCAACCAGGACTCCTGACGTTGACTGATGAGAAATTTTACACAAGTGGCATTCCAATAAAAATGTCAAGTACAATACTTTTTTCCGTAATCGTGTTTTTAATCAGTTTGTCTTCACTTGTACAGTCCCCCCGCTTGTCCTTGTCTAACTCCACAACTCCTCTGTTCCACCCTTCATAGCTGTGACACAAGGCAGGATTGGCCATAATGGGCTCCACCGGATGGCAGTGTTCACTAACAAAAAGAAAAGACGTCTTGCCGTCTTCAGTGTTCTTCATGAGCAATACAAAGTCCATTACCAGGAGAAGCCATGCAGAGTACGGCTTTATATGTTCCTATTACACACGCACCGCTTCGACGGGGTCTGTTTTTGTGCGTGATTCTTCTGGACCAATATCAGTCAACACAATCGTGGCTGAAAAATTAACACTTTATTGGTTCACAAGTACATCCCCAAATCAGGAGCGCCAGTTCTGTTCGTTGGGCAACTTTTTGCTTCTGTGCTTCTACGAGCAGATCACAGGTTTTATAAGGTGCTTACAATAAAAAAAGAAAAGCTCTACGTAGCTCATAGTTAGTGTTAGAATGTTGCTAGTGGAGCAGATGAAAGTTTAAAGTAACCGCATTTGATAAATCCTTTCGCCCCTTGAGTTCGTGGAAGTCTCGTCAGCGTCCTTTTGCTTCTCATGATTTTTATTTTTTCATTATGGACGAAATATCCAAGAAAACACTCTGGAAGACAGAAACGTGGTTTAAGGTGTTACACAGGTTGCACTTGCCCAGTCTTGATAATCTGATTCAAGTAACCAAATAATAATAAGCAGAAGGATTTCATACAAATATTGTATACTTTTGAGCCCTGTATTGAGTAAGCATTTAGACTGATTTAATTGTGACACTCTTTGAGCCACATTGACTCTCATAAGGTCCAAGGCTCTAAATTATGGAGAGAGTTTAAAAATTCACAAATAAATATCACGCCATTCACAAATCTGTTTCTTGATTCAGCAACAAATGTAACAGGATTCAACAATGTAATTTATGACTCAGGAAAAAAAATGCATTTCTCAACCTTTCTGTTTATTTCGTGGATTTTTGAAACTTCAATGACTGTGCACATAAGGCCAATCAAATGTCTTCAAAGTTCATAGCCAAGAGTTTGATTTAATGTTGACGACATTGCACTACATTCGTGCAATTCCCATTTGAATCTGGTCACCCTGCACATACACGAATAGCTGCAACATAAAATGGTCTGGTGATGGACGCTCATAGCGGGCAGCTGCACATGAACTATTTTTTTTTTTTTTTTTGTGGTCAACCTGTTCAGAGAATTTTCCAATTGGATTCTTGTATCCAGGGCTATGTCCAGACACCCGGCTGTCTGTGTTGATGTGTGAACGACGGACACCACTTGAGATGAGTGAGATGAGAAACTTTGTATTTATGACTTTTGTCCCGATTCATTTTCTGAAACTTTTTTTTTTGTGTTTTTGCAATTCCTTCCAAGAGACCACAACAATGCAGCGCAATGAATGTAGCGCAATGTTGTCAATGTTAACCAAACTCTTGGCTATAAACTTTGGAGGCATTTGATTGGCTACCTTTTGGAAAAAGAAAAAAAAAAAAAAAAAAACATGTTTCAAAAATCCACAAGTATATACGGTGGCTTGTAAATGCAGGTTTATGGGTTTGTGAATAAATGTAACTGCACTGACATTTGTGCATCACGTACATTTCTTTTTGAGTTGAGAAATACCTTTGTAAATGGTGTTACATTTATTTGTAAGTCATACATTTGTGAATCTTGTACATTTGTTTGTCTCTGTTTTTTTTTTTTTTTGTTTTTTTTTAAACTAAACTATCTCCGTACTAAATGACCAGATCGGTTGCCATTTGTCTTTTGGCTCTACTTGCCATCGACATCCTGCGCCCGCCGGGCGGCGGGTTCATGGCGATGTTGCCGAGGGAGCCCAGCTTGGACTCGGAGCTCTGGACGGACGGGCTGCAGGACCGAGTGGATGTCCCGCTCTCCGATGGCAGGCGGGCCATAAAGCTGGCCTTCCTGGGGTTGGGCAGGAAGTCGCTGTCCGAGGAGTCCCTCTGCTCCTCTGCCAGGTTCGCTGCCCTGCTCGGCCTGGGCTGAGGGTTCTGCACCGGGTGTGGCATAGGCACGTGGTTGGGCTGAAAGGGCCCCTCGTGACAATATTGACCAGCGTTGTCCCCATCTGAACCCCCGCCGCCATTGTTTGTGGCCTGATACTGCTCCGCGGGAGTCTGGAAGCGCAGGGCCTGGATCCGGGCCTGGCTTTGGAGGCGCAGCTGCCGGGATTGGCGGAGGACATCGTCGGCGCTGTGCATGCCGTGGCCGAGCGCCGCGTCCGCCTTGGCCACGTAGAGGGGAGGGGGCGGGTCCATGCTGCGGCGGGGAGACGCGTTGCCATTCTTTTTCGCTTTGCACAAGCTGTCGCTGTCTGCGAACAGCGTCTGCTTAATTTTCCTCAGTCCCAAGTGGAAAATTTCGAGGAGGTTGAGGAAGAGCGAAACGCCCGCGATTACAATCATGAAGACCATGAAGATGGTTTTCTCTGCCGGCCTGGAGATGTAACAGTCCACGCTGTTCGGGCACGGCAACCTCTCGCACTTGTACAGAGGATCCATGCCGACGCCATACAAGATATACTGCACCACTATGAAGACCACCTCCACCACTGACCTGGTTAGGATATGAATGATATATGTGCGCAGCAGAGAGCCCCGGAGAGGAGCCTTCTTCACCCTCCTCTGCTCCTCGAGCCTTTTCAGCTCCCTCTCCAGCTTCTTGTGCTCCTCCCAAAGGGGCTCGGTCTCCTCCAGCTCGGCCCTCAGCTGGACCCTCTTCTTGTGCCTCTCCTTCTCCAGGGTCCTCAGCCTGTACAGGGCATGTCCCATGTACACCAGCGAGGGCGCGGACACGAAGATGACCTGCAGCACCCAGAACCGGATGAGCGACATCGGGAAGGCTTGGTCGTAGCAGACGTTCTTGCAGCCCGGCTGGTCCGTGTTGCAGATGAACTCGCTCTGCTCGTCGATCCACACGTCCTCGGCCGCCACGCCCAGAACCAACATCCGAAATATGAAGAGGATGGTCAGCCAGATTTTGCCCACGATCGTGGAGTGAATGTGGACTTCCTCCAGTATGCTCCCTAACAAGTTCCAGTCCCCCATGTTCACTGCCACATGTCGGTGCTGAGCAAGGAAACAGCGAAAACTTGTCAGAGAAGTCTCAAAGGGACACGCAAAATGACATTCTTCAAAGTCGGTCACATCGATGGTCAAGCTTAAATTCATAATCTTAACGTACCTTCCAAGGGGATTTGCTCTACTTCTAGTCCGTGGTCAGCATTGTCCCAAACTGTTGAGTTCTCATTCATCCATCATCATCCCTTCCCAGAACGACTTGTCTCCAGGAAACCAGTTTTGTAATTTGACCACATGGAAGCACATCTCCTGTCTCGCTTTAATGTTTGCTACAGTGAATGTGTTCCAGAGCCGCTGCTCTCCGAGTTCACGGGATGCAGAAATTGATCCGAAGCTGACGGGACAATGGCCCATGGCAGATCTTATCAAGCAATTGTTCAAACGGCAGCCCTCTCTCACCCCTTTGCACAAATACTCACTCCAGCACACACACACACACACATACAACCGGCTGCCACCCCCCAGCGCAGTCGATATCACGTTCTCTGTGGCAAAACGTGTTGCCTTTTAATGTCACTTTCGCTTCCAAACTGTTCTATGGGTGCTGGTTCCTCACGGATTTCTGGTTTCTTTTTGCATCCCTTCGTGTTCCTCTGATATTTAGGACTATCGGCCATTATAAGGGTTTTTTTGTTAAGTTTTAAAGTAGCGAATTCACTGAAAGACAGAAAAAAAAAAAAAACGAAAATCCCTCTTTGCTCGCTACGTTCCCTCAAATCATCCGGAGGAACCGAGTTGCGTGTAGAGCGCCATTCTTCAGAAACGACCCAGAGCAGCCTCGTCCCTCACTGGCCGCCTCATGAAATGACCAGCCCTCCTCCCCCGAGGCGTTTAATTAGCTTTCCATCACATTCTGACAGAGTCAATGTGGGATTGATTTGATTTTCCCTTGCAGAACCTTCAGCCGCAGCAGCCAGAAGTCACATCGGGGACACCAACGTATTATACAAACAGCCCCGTGCAGCTCCTGGCCCGTCCATCTGCATTCAAAAACCATTCATTTGATCTAATTGCTCTTTGACTGGAAAGGCTGTGCTGCCTTTTCCTTTTTCTTCTCGTATTATTCAGCACTCCCCCCCCCTAAATTGACCTGAGATCTGAGGTTAAATTATTTCTATTTAAGTTGTACAGAAATTTCAATTCGTGAAATTATTCTTGTGGTCGCGACGTAACCTGTCCCATGACTTTGGTTTTTGAACTAGACGTGTTAAGCCGGAGCCGGAGAGGGGAAAGCAGGAACAAAAACAGAAATGGCGGGGGCAGCGAGAGCGACGCATACAGACAGAAATGAGGGCACGTGAGACCCACAACATGAGTGGGAGGGGGACAACAGTGAGAATTAAGGAGAGTGTGACACGATGGGGCAGTGATGCTCAGTCCCAGCACAACATTGCTGCAAAGATATATTTTAATAAAACCCGAGTACAGAGCACACGTTACGCTTTAAGTATTTTTATGCGTGTTTGATTGGACAGGAAGGGCCACATAGCAACCAACTGCAGCACATCTAGTCTGTCATTAGCTAAATGGACATCTGCCATTTCTGGTATTCCATACATG